>NW_025544813.1:716222-915096 GCF_000150115.1 Histoplasma capsulatum G186AR | reverse complement strand
ATAGAGTATATATAAATATATATATATATATAAATAATAATAATAAAAATATAGTAATAAAAGATAATAATAAAAATAATATATAAAAAAATAATAAATATATATATATTAAAGATAATAATAATAATATATTATTATATTTTTTTTAATATTTTAATACAATTATTTACTTTGTTATTTTTATTAATATTATTAAATAATTTAAATAATATAGTAAGATTTTAATTAAAAATAATAAATAAATAAATATATTAAAATTATATATTAAAATTAAATATATTATATTTTTAAAAATTATTAATTAATAAATTAATTATATAACTTAAATAAATAAAAATTTATTTTTATATTTTTATTTTTAATTTTTAATTTTAAAAATTTTAAAATATAATTAAAAGTTTTTTTATTAGAATATTTTTTATTAATATAATAAATAATATAAAAACTTTTTCATATTTTTACTATATATAATACTAAATGTATATTTATTTTTTAATCAATTATAAATCAATTGTCAATCAATTATATTATTCAGACTGCAGTAATTACTCAATATAAAATTATAATCATTTTCAATCAACTGTCAATCAATTTTCAATCAATTATTCTGTCTAAATTTCAATCTTTTTTCTTCAAACTCAATTGTTTTTTTCTTATTCTTAAGTTCTTAATTTTGTATCTTCTCTTTTAATTTCTTGAGCTCTAATTCCTCTCTTTTAATAATAAGTAACTATTTTTTTCTTTTTATATCTGTATCTTGTGCATATTCTGCAAAGTTTGAAGAAGTTATATAATATAGAGTTCAAGCTGAAGTTCTATAAATCAATTGTTAGTTAATTGCTAATCAATTGACAATTGATTTAAATATATATTTTTAACTAAATCTCTGACTTTGTGACACAGATCTTTATAAAAGAGATAAAAGTATTAAAGTTTGAGATTTTAATTTTATTGATAATGATATTATTTGAACTGAGGCAATAGAAGATCTATTATTTTTATTTAAATTAATAATCTCATTATCTGAAATTCAGATATATTTCTATTGTTGAGATTCTAATCAATTAATTAACAATCAATTAATAATTAATCAGAAATTGATTAAACTACATTAAACACATTTTCTCATCTAATATAATGTTGATAGTGAGTCTTCATATTGTCAGCTCTATAGAAATGATGAATTTTATATTAACTGCAAGCTTGATATTGAAGAATATTATATTTATCAAGTTTTCAATCACTAATAATAAAATCAATTGATAAGTAATTGATAAACAATTGACAATTGAAAATTATTTTACTTATCTGATTATTCTCTGTAGAAGATTTTAATTTTTTTCAAAAATATAGAACTTATTATAAGTCTGTTCTGCAGTATTTGTATGATTTCAAACTGAATTATATACTGTAGAAGATATTAAACTATAGAATTTATTCAATTCAGAAGCAATAACAACATTTCTTTTATAAACAGCTCAATTTTAAATCTTTTCAGATTCATTTTCTATTTATTAATTAGCAATTGATTGACAACTGATTGATAATTACTTATAAATTAATAAAGTATATAATTATAGATATTTATTCTGAGATTTGTAATTTAACAGATTTATCATTCAATTTCAAGCTGATATATCTTGATTCTAATTTTCTACAACATTGAAAATGCTGTAAAAAAAATGAATATAATAGAAGATAAAAATATTCTTCAGTTGCTATATATATAGTCAATGTTCAGAATTTATAGAAGTAAGATATTTTGCAAAATCTAATTATATTAATTAGTAAATAATTATCAATTAACTATCAACTAATTGTTAATTGCTTATCAGTCATCTGTTTATTACATATATCTATAATAATTGTCTGCACTCTTAATTTATATAGATATTCAAAAGAAACAGACTGATTCTGCAGTTTTTATACTATTTCAAAAATTCTTTGAAATAAATAATAATATCTCTCAGAATTCTTCTGTTCAGTGAAGATTTGACATAAAATAATAACTAATTATAAATCAATTGTCAATCAATCATCAATCAATTAATAGTCAATTAGATGAATATTCACTTTTTTTATATTGAGAAAAATATATTGCAAAGATCATCTCATTCATTTTTGAAGATTTAATACATTTGTATGATATATTAATTTCAAAAGATGAAAGACTAAGAAGAAAAGCTGTTTATTCTTTTAATATATAGATAATTATTATATTTTTTTTATCTTGATAAATTTCTTGTATATACTTCTATATTAATAATCAATTAGCTAGTGATTGAGAACTGATTCAGAATTGATTCTATCTTCAAATTTGAATTTTATTCAAATTGAAAGAGAATTTTATTATAGTTTTGATCAGCTGAAAAAGTCAATAGCTGTTGTTTTTACAATATTACTCAAAATTAATTTATATTAATAAAGCTTATATAAATTTTAGTCAGACTTTTACTATTATACTTATGATAAAATTTCTCTAGAATAGAACTTTTGAGAAAAGATGCTAGCAAAATAGTTAGCAATTGATTCAACATCAATTAACAATTGATTATAACTTATATAATATTATATTTGACTCTTATATTTCTTGAATTAAGATGAGAATTTGATTCATAATAGTGACAGAAGATTTATTTGATAGAGAAGAAGAATATGTATAATATTTATAAGAGATAAACAGTATATAAAAACAGTTTACAGAATCAATTGAAATTATAATATGAAAAATAATATTATATAGTAATCTTTGTATTGTTCTCTCTTCAGCAGAATGATTAAATTCTAATAATCAATTATCAATCAATTGCTAAGCAGCTGTTAATTGATTAAGAATTACTTACTACAGTATTTTCTTATATTTCTTATTTATTTCATAATTTTATATTTTTTCTATTAAAGAATTTCAATTTGCATTGAAGCAGCTCTTTTCTGTGATCTTCATAACTGTTTTCTATGGCTTAAATGCAGTACACTCTGCTCACAGTCTCATCACTCAATCTTCATACACTGATTATGTGATCATATAATCACTTCAGCATACATCATGACATTCTGCAACAGAGCCATCAGAAACAATTTTCTGATTACTCACAGTCTTCACTCATCATCTAACTCATCCATCAGTAATCATGACTCTATATAAGATTCACCATTTCTCTAAAGCTCAGTCCACTCTCCCATTCTTCAAATATAAAAGAATAATATACACTTCTCTGCACTCTATTCATAATCAGTCTCCATCCACTTCACAGAGAATGTCTCTTCTCTTCTCACTTCTATCATTATAGCTTTCATCACTCTATACTACTGAGAAGTTGTTTGCTGTAAATGCATGCAGCAAATCTGACTGTAAGCATGAGACTGAGTTGACTAATTCAGACATGAATTCTCAGATACTCACAGAGGCAACAAACTATACAAAATCAACACTGATTTCAGATCACACTCACATCAATGCACAGTATGAAGAGATTGATTGATACAGCTCTTCATCAAAGCTACAAGAATTCTCTGAATGATACAGATGAGAATCTGTCAGATATTTCATTCAATTATAATAATTTCAAACAGACTAAGAAATTCAAATTATGAGTAAGAGATTGTTGACAGCAGTGAGTGCTTCATACATTATTGAGAACTGCATACTGTGTTCAGCACTCATATCAGAAAGATATTACACAGTGAAGATATTTAAATCAGCTACTGATCTGCAATGATTTGATGCAGAGAAAACTTTTCAGAGAGTATTCACAAAGAATTTGTATTAGTTCTGAAACTGAGTTTTTGAGAAACTGAAACATGAAAAGAAGAGCTGCAAACTCAAAGATATTAAGAAAACAAGCTTACTCAAGAGTGACTGAAAGTATTTTCAAGATTATTACAGAAAAATGACAGAAAATGAAATCAGTAAGAAGATGAGTGAAGATGTTCAGTAAGTGCATTTATACAATATCTTTCTGTATTTTTATATAACACTGATATCTCTGCTGATAGAGCATGCAGTCTCTGACTGATAAACACAGTCTTAACAATCAGTTATATAAGAACATTTCTATCTATATTAAGAATATAATTTCCTTCAATCAGACAATTCTCTGAATATGAAAGAAGCAATTTCATCTGAAACTGTAATATCTTCTGCTGTGCTTCTATAATATGCTGAGTCTATTCACAGTCAACTGAGAGAGTGCTATTCTGAACTTTCAATACAAGAATCTACTTCTATCTGTACAGAAGAATCTATATAAAAAACTCTCTATATCAACAGTCAACTTCAGACTGAAATTTATCAAATGAAATCTGAGAATAAAAAAACTGTATATGATCTGATATCACTCTGCACAAGTGTGTCATCTTCAGTTTGTTCATCTCTTCAATACTAACAGTGAATACAGCAATACATTTATATTATTAAAGATTATCTTCAATGTCTCATTTATCTTCAGCTCATATATCTTTCTTTTCAGCTTTCTATTTCACACTGAGATGTTTAAGAACTCTAGTCTTCAGTCAATAAAAAATGTTCAAAAGCTGGTTTTTATAGATGACTGTCAGAAGATGTCATTATCTCTGAAGTAGAAAATAAATAACTGATATATTTTCTGCAAAATTAATATTCAGAATAAACAGATTCACATTCTATATAATATATTTATAAATATGAACACACTGAATTCTCAGTTGAAGAGTATGAGTGAGATTTATAAATTTCTCAATACATTCTTCTTTCATCAGTTTCACTATAATGAGAACAAGCTGCTTGATAAAAGTGATTAGTAGCAGCCTTCTTATTCTCTTATAATGTATCTCAGATAAAAGAAGAAGATACTGATGAAGAGTCAATAATCAGAATTTATCAGTGATTCACAGAAAAATATGATTATGAACCACACTATCAACTGTATTTTTATCATCTACTACTATATATAATATCATATCAGTCTGCAAGAAGTCATATATAATCTTGAACTGAATGAGATATTCTTATAAGCATTGACTTGAATAAGTCAATGAATTGACAGATGTCAGCTCTGACATCTGACTGATGCTGAGAGAGTCTCTGTGAAAGAGAACTTCAAACTGCAGACAGTTATTTATATTTGAGAAGATCTGATCAATCTCTATATATATATATAAGATACTGCATTTGTATCATTGCTACAAGAGTGACAGTAAAAAATCAGCAATATACAATGAAGACTGTGAAATCAGTTAAAGCACAAGATATATTAGAAGTTCAGCTGAAAACAGATGATGATTGATATTGAACATCAGCTGTCTGAGTTTGAGTCAGTGCTTGATGATAAAAGTGCTTGAAAAATGCTGTAGATGAAGTTTGAGATATCACTGATACAGATTCATCTTTTAAAAAAGCTTCTAATCTGACTCATATCAGACTCTCTGAATAATAAATAATAATAATAAAATGAGACAGTTGAGACAGTGAAACAGTACTGTGACTTTTTTGAAAGTGATTCTCTGTGAGAGTAATCAAAGCAAGTAATTTCATCTGACAGCTCTCTCAGTGCAGATATCTCACTTCAGAAGAAAATCAGATAGAAGAGTTGTCTATCTTCTCTTTTGCAGAAGAAGAAATACTTTACAGTTGATGATTATTACATTCAATTCATACTGAATTCTCTGATATACTTTCAGTGTGAAAAAAGATATACTCAGTATATAGAGATCATTCAGCACTTCTGAACTATGCATCTTAAGAATTATTAATGTATTCTCTGCAATCTCACACTTCTCTGTGAGATGAATCTGTGGAAACACACCACAGTTGTTCACAGTGTCAGTATATAATCTCACAGTATTTATTGATTTTATATCTTCTGTTGTTCTCTTACTGATTTTGTACTTGTATAGACAATAAAGCTTAGATTAGCTTTTCAAAAAAAGCTTAGTGATTATTTCAAATTCATTGTAATTTACAACAAACTGAATCTTTCATCTATTCTGTTAGAAAGCCTCTTCTGTGACAAAAATCCTCTTGAGAGAAATCCTTTTGAAATAATTTGATAATGTATTATAGTAATGACATCTGAGCCCAGAGATAATCTGATACTGTAAGGGTTTTCACATTGAATCTTATATATTAATGAATATTGTATAGAGAGCAGTGTAATTAGTGATCAAGTGCTTGAGCTGTTTGATAGCTTCTGACTTTTCAAAGAAGATTCTCAACCAGAGAATGCAATAACACTGCAACTGAAAGAATCTTTTTTCAGAACAATATCACTTCAGAATTAACTCTGACAATTAATTCAATTCAATTCTGCAAATTTTATACAACATCAACTATATAATATCTATTATAAATATCACACAATAAGAAGCTCTGAGGATCAGATCTTGAAGAAGAGAGATAATTGTAATAGAAGTAATGAAAGTATCTATATTAGAAAATAGCTAGATGACAATATAAGAATATAGAATACATCAGAATTATAATTGATATAATATATTGTGATGATAATACTGTCTATATAATACTTGCTGATATCTGTAGATCTTAGAAGATCAGTGATTAGTTTTGAATATAAGAGATTGCTATTTTGTTAATATCTTTGTGTGTACTTCACACTGCTTTATAGCTACTCTTATAGTGCATCTTTTACAATTCTAATTGCTTCAGCAGCAGCTAACTAATATATATGACAGTATAGCACTTCTTATATAAATGAAACTGCACAAATGAGAATCACTGAACAGACTCTTAGTATAGAAAGATATATTGTTATATTTGTTTTGTTTGTTTATTTCTCTTTAATGAAAACTATCTAGAGATTATCTGAGCTGCTATTGCTCATCTATAAATCAAGTTGATTCAGCTTGACTCTGATAAGAACACAATAAATATGGAAATAAATAGCTATTACTATATGAATTACAACTCATTCTTCTTTTGTAGACTCTTCTAAATATCTTATAAAATATATCTTCAAAGTTTTCTATTAAGTGCTTCAAGAGTACAATGAATTGATCCAGAACACAGCATATAATCTTGAGATACACTTACAGTAAATCAATGAGAAAATGATGCATTTTACTGTTCAAAACACTTACTACTTCTATCTTTTGATTTGTCAGTTTTATACACATATGTACATCAAGATGCTGCTCATTTATATGATTGAGAGAAATCTCAATCATCTCTTTTTCTCCTTCACTATATATTCAGCCTTTCTCTTTTTCTTTTGATATCTTCTCTTTTATACTCTGTAACTTTCAGAATACAGAGAGTATCATCAGCTTCACAGATTTTTCAAATTTATATACTCTATAAATTTATTCTTCTATAGAAATTCTTCTCTCAGATATTCTCTTTCACTTCAAGAGATTCAATATTACTGTGAGAGGTGATATTTTCAATTGAAGAGAATTTATAACTATTGCTTGTTGTTTACAAAGTCATTCTCACTGACTACTGTCTCATCTAGAACAATAGAGTTTGACAGTCAGATTGATAATTAGCAACTTCTAGCTAGATAAAGAGAATATTCTGTATAAGTGAGAATGTCTGCAGACATACAAGCTCATGGATAGAAAGATCTGCTGGAAAACCTCTATTTTAATTATTATAGATATCACAAAGAAGCCATCTGAGGCCAGTTAAGATAGTTGAGAAAGAGAAGAAGAGAGAAAGAAAGAGAGAGAAAATAAGTAAAAATAAATAATCAGTAGATAATGAGATCATCACTGATAGTTATTCATCTTCTAATATTCACTTCATCTTTTAGTGATGTGCTTCAATAAATATATTAATTGTCATTCAATTTGCTGTCAATGAATCTAAAATCAGTATCTGTTCATTCATCAAATACTCAACATTGATACTTCTTCTTATTATCTCCAAGTTCTTCTCATGAAATATACTAGTACAGAAATAAGCTATTCTCAATATTAATATATGAATGAATCAATAGACTGTGAATTGACAGTGTAATTATCACTTGTTTCTTTATACTCTTTTATACTCTTTGCTTAGTGAGAGTTTTCAAAGCATCTCTAATAACTCTTATCTTTATATGAATAATATTTTATTAATAGTTGTATAATGAAGTCAGTCAATAGCTATTGTGTAATCTTTTGACATTATCAGTGATGTTCTATTAGACATTGTCTGTGATTATCAAAGATTCATTGAATTCAAATTATAGTTCACAGAATGTTGCAGTATATTCAATCAAGTTTCTAGAATATATTAGCTAGCCATATATATAATAGTTAAGTAGTTGATTGATATACATAGCTGTCCAATATAATATCATTGCAGAATAACCTTATCTATTTCAAGAAATATCAGCTAATATCATTCAGAAATGTTCAAACTAGACTGATAGAAATATATATCAAAGAAATTCCAGTCTGAATGCAAATATACTGTGAATTATTAATATCTGAAATACTTCAAGCAGATTGAAAAACTAGAGCTTATTCAGTTGTATATTTTGAAGAAAGATGAGAAGGATTGTGAGAAGTGCAAAGTTCAGAGAAAAGAATATCAAGCAGTATATATTCATATATTCTATAAAAAGGATAAGACTAACAACTACAGATTTCCATTAAGTATACTGACCACACAAATGAAATTCTGATCTGATTAAGAGATATTCTGTATAATAACAAGTCAACCACTGTTATCTATACAACATTGACCAATACAAGCACCATAATCAGCCACAATATTGCAATATATATTCTAGAACAAGATCTGAAACTACATCCATTCCACAAACAGTTCTCAAATTGAAGAGAAGAGGCAGAGAAATATACAATGAAGTTTGTTAAAGAGCAGAAAACTCTTTATCAAACACAGAAAAATAAAGCTCAAGAGAAAAATCAACAGAATATTTGTGAAGATAAGATAGTATTTGATGAAGTGATAGAATCAGATAATAATCAGAACTTCAAATCATCAAATAAGAAGAAAAAATTGAAGAATAAGAACTGAGATAGAAATGATTGAAAAGAAATTGCTGCTAATTGTACAGTTGATGATGGGGTTATTAATTAGCACTGTCAGTTTTTTATTTTGTTTTTTGTCTTTGACAAAGCAGATAGAAGAGATGAGGAAAGAGGATGATTGATTTCTAATATACAGTTTTTTATGTAACTAACTAGTTAAAGATTGCAATACTGATCTAACAAACTTACTTCATAATTTCTTTTTGTAAATCAGCTTTAATATACATTTTTGATCCTCTGTCAACTTCTGATATTTTGTAATTATCTGTGAATTTCTTCATCATACATATGCTGTTTTCTGATAATTTTATTAATTCAAAGGAAAATGATTGATTACTCAAAAATAGAAACATCTCTGCTGAAGATAGTTTCTATATATATATCAAGAGTTGCTTTTCTGAGTTGAACTCTCTGTCATATTTCATCCATTTTCAGAGTATATAACTGCTTCCTCATTCCTCTCATCATAAATCTTCTTCATTATCTTTCTTTCTTTTTTTATTTTCTTTATACTCATCTGCAATGTGCTTGTCTATTTGCTGTAATGAATCTCTTTTTATATTCTTCTTCTTTCATCACTATAACATTGTCAGAGCATCATATCTTGGCATTCTTATGAACATCATGAAGTGAGTTTTAATAGAAATATAGCTTGATATATTTGTATCTATAAACATGAGTATGTCAGAGCTCACAAATCAATCAAATCACAGTTTGATATCAGTCTAGTTCTGTCTGAACTGTGTAGAGTATGCTGATCAAATCATCTGATAGCTTGCAAAACTGCAAAAATTACTTTTTCATATGCAAACCCACAACATATCAAGAAACATCTAAAATGTCTGTTATATCAATGTTTAAATCAAGCTTCAATCAAATATTCAATCAAATGCTGCAGCTATCAAAATATTGTGGTGCTATTTATTATTCTTCTGATTCTTAACTACAGTTTTCTCTATTTCTCAAACAAACTACTCTCTCTTTCAGTATTATCACTTCTTATGTCAATTCTCAGAGGCTGATGACTAATCTGCTGACTCATTCTCAATATCACATTTTTATAATTCAAGTTATAAATCTTCTCACTTCAATTTAGTATCTCTGAATCTTACAATTCTCATCTTCAGCTCACTGAGTCAGCTGTTTCATTAATAAAATATTTCTCTGCAGTCTAGTAGAATGTCAACATCATTCACTCAGTCAAATATATCTTGAAGTCAACCCTCTTTATCTCACACACATTTCAAACATTCTTTATTCATACTAGACATGCCAATGTGATCATCAATAAAAGCATCACAGAATATTGTCAACACCTCAACAGCACTCTGCTATGATATTCAAAATACACTGTTGTTATCTAAATTTATTGAGAGAGAGAACTATTCACTTTCAATTCTGATGTTTTCATCTTCTGTTATTTTGCTGATGCAGTATGATTGCAACACAAATACTTATTCAGATATAGTTCAGAATGATTATTTATCTGAACTCTCTGAAATACTCATTACTACTTCAGTTCATCAGAGCTATCTAGATGATAGCTTTTATAATGAGATGTTCAAAGATATATTGCAAGCAGATCTTCATCTGAATTGAGGGTTTGAATCATTTGCAGTCATGAACTCATTTCAGTATTATTTTGAGACTGCAATTAGTCATACATCTGATATGACAGAGTTTCTTCAGCTAAGATAATAATTGATATTTTGTATTTTTCTTCTTCTTGCCAGATCTTTCATCTGCAAAAACAGTTGTGACTGTTATGATGATAATAAAGCATACATCTTCTGCACACATGAACTTTACAACAATTATCTGTTGATGAAGATAACTAGTAGACACACACTGCTTAAATTATTGAACATCTGAGTGATTGTATTGAGGTTATATATATATGAGTCTAGACTTTCTAGTATGAACTGATGCTCCACACACTGTATATAGAGTCATCAGAAGCATTGCAGATGTCAAGATTCTCATATACTTACTTATCTCTCAAATAAATGAAATCTCAGTGATCAGAGCAGTCAGTTCTGTTGAATGTAAATATTATAAGAAAGTCAAAAGCATCTTTTCATTCTTCATATATCATCATTATATATCAATTAAATCACATTGTTTCTTCAACAAAACAGAAATGATTTGATCAATCACAGTATTTCCATCATCTCTTCACAACATCAATACTATCATTACCACCACTGTACTATTATTAATCCTCTTCACTTTCAAAAAGATCAATTGTCTTTCTCAGCAATGACAGCACTGCATTTCCAATCTATCTTTTGACACTCTTTCCACAAAATCAATACTCAAGTGGAAATATTGACAGAAATGCAAACAAAAGTAGATGAAGCTGTGTATACTGCTTGAGTGGTAATTTTCACTCTCATTGCAGATTATTATACTTGCTTGAATATATGAGTTGTAGAGTGGCTGGTTCAGTGGGCAGCTATGAGTGTATTGAATATCATGATCTAAAAGATGAGAGGGGAATTTTGAAGATTGTGTCATGAATGATGTGGAAAAGAAGATGAAGATAATATTGATGATGATATTTACTTGAGTGCTTAAAAAGAAGAATGAAGCTGAAATCTTTAATCACATATTTGAATCTGAAATTGAGGATTTCAAAAATGGCCTCTCTGTCACCACAGTCAATACAAAATACTATAATATTTAAAAATTGAGTATTTGTGAACTTGACATCTCTTTTCAATGAATATAAGAAATGTTATTGAATCATTGAGCTAGTTTCAATGGAGCTGAGTATATATCTATATCAACAATTTTTATTTAACTCAAATTCTGATGGAAATGTCAATTCTCACATCTTGAAGAATCTGAACTGATTACTGAATAATATTAGAATACAGATACTGATGACTGCATTCTGACTTAGTTAATATTAATTTGTCTGTAATCAGTAGTATTGAGGAAGATCTTCATATTCAATTATTATTTGACATTGTGAACTTGGAAGAAGCTGCAGATTGTTTTTAAAAACATTGATTTCTACAGCTGTTTGCAGATCTATATAGAAGACATAACTTTTAATCTCTTCAAGTATTGACTTCTTTTTTATATCAGCTCTATAGAAACAGAAATATTATTACAGCATTATTATAACACACTTCTGATTATCATATTAAAAGATATTCAGATTCTACTGTAAATAATTCACCAGATATATCAGAATCAATTTTGAAGGAAAATAATTAAAATAGATGAATGAATCATTAGATAGTTTTACATCTTTATTTGATATAACTAAGTTTAGTTAACTACTAGTTATATATTACATTTTTGCTGATCAATATATTAGTAATTGAACTTCTGCATTGTTCTTGTTAGATCACTGAGGCAAAAGAGCTCTCTCACATCAGCATCATACTGATAATAGAGGGGATGAATTAATTCAAACCTCTTCAACATCTTTTTATAAACTCACAACTATCATCTTGACTAGCTGAGAACCAGGTCTGTCTTTGTTCTACTCTTTCACTGCTAACTTTTTTCTTAGTAATCAGCTGAGAAACTAGACCCTTGTTTGTTCTGATTCAAAGTCAGAATAACTAAGCATTTATTTGTCCTCACTCAGTAAGAACTGTGTATTAGTAGAATAGAATATTTTTATTTGAACAATCTCTGATTCAAATCTGTAATAGTATATTGACACACTCTGCAGTGATTGCACTGACACAGATCTCATAATCTGTTAGATCACTGAGGCAAAAGAGCTCTCTCACATCAGCATCATACTGATAGTAGAGGGGACAAATCAATTCAAACCCTCTCAACAGTTCTTATGGAATATCTAAGTGGTTGTATTAGCATGCAGACAGCTGAGACATATATATACAGTGTGCTAGTTTATAATAGACAGTCTAGAGTCAACAGTTCTGTCAACTTGTGAGTCAATCAAATATCAAGGTTTAAAATCAATATGACTAACATCTGACAAATTTTTTTTTGAGGGATAGTATTTCTCAATATCAACTAATTTACATTTACAACTGATACTTGCAAAGAATGCTTATATAGAATCTCTAATACATTCATCTATATAGATTACTTATTTATTATAGTTCTATTTGAAACTTTCTTCACAAAGCAGAGCAGTATAAATAAAACAGAAATCTAAACAGTCAGAGCACTACTTCTCAGTGAAGAAGAAGATGATCCCTTCAGCAGCAACTGATGTGACTGTGACAGTAGAGATATATAAGAGTTTTTGAGCTTGTGTTTGAAGATGCTACATCTGTCTTTGCATGCAGCAATCTGACAGTGAGAATAAAAATCCCCAGACTTAACTATCTGAGCTCTTTTCTTCTCAGAGTACACTCAACATTTCTCATTATTCTTTTGACAGATAGTATATCTGTTCTTCCTCAGCAGCTGTTCACTCAGCTCTGTCTTCATTATTCAGTTAATATAGTTTCATACTCTCTGCTTTTGAGAAAAGAAGCACTGAAACTTCTCATGAGAAATTAATCATTATTTCTCTGATTTCTGAGGCTGATAGATTGATGAGCAAAAGCTCATCAATCAATTTCAATCTCATCTTGACTGACTTGTCAGCTGTGCCTGCTTTCAACAGACACAGCTAGCAGACAGAGTGTTGAGGGGGAGAGGGACATCATATAATGTTGTTGACAGAGGGGGGGATTGTCAGTGTCAGAGAGAGGGAGTGAGAGCTCAACACAGAGAACAGCTGAAGAGTTAGAGAAGAGGGGGAGGTGTCATCAGCACTGAGAATGAAGAGAGAAAGTTAATATAATATATCAGTGATCAATTCTTTCCCTATCATATATCTCATTCAAATTCATATTGCTTACTTGATTGATTTCAATGGAACCTCTTTCTCTGCAAAAAACAGAAAAGAGAAGAAGTCAGAGAAAGAGGACAGAGACTGAGAGCAAGAGCTGCTATATGACAACATTAGCTTCTTATTGTCTCACAATATTGCACTTATTTAGAGGAAGTTTTTCATATCTACTTGAACAAGTTCAGCTCATCCTCTTCATTCTTCAAAGAAGAGAAAGAAGTTTCAGATACTTTCTCATTCTCACTCTCACAGACAAGAGCAAGAACAGAGGGGTAAGAATGAATGCAGATACAGATACAGATATGAGAGAAAGAACTAATTATCAGTGTTAGTATTTCATTTCATTCTCATTATACTTTTCATGCTGAATAGATGTACAGAGGGTGACAAACTCTGTCAGAGTGGAGTTGTTCATACAGAATAGCTGCAGCAGCAGCAAGAATATCATTTTTACTGATGAGAAAGTAGAGTTGATGTATTCACATCAATATTGCAGAGAGAGGGAGCATCATATTGATTATTTTTGATTTCAGAGAAAGAAAAGAAGAAGAGAAAGAAAGAAAGAAAAGAATCAAAGATATCAGTATATTATTATTCATTTCTTCTTTAATATAATGAATTTATCTTCTTATTCATTGACTAATTTGATAGACTCAGAAGTTCATACAACTTCAAAAAAATTTATAGATATTTACAAAAGATCAGTGAAGTTAATAGAAGATCAAAGATATGAATATTACTACTCTTTACAAATAATCTCATTATCTCACAGCATCATTTTTCTTGAAGATTTCATTGTCTCACAGCATCATTTTTCTCAAAGATTCCATTATCTTACAGCATCATTTTCCTCAAAGATTTCATTATCTCACAGCATCATTTTCTTTGAAGATTCTATTGATTTAGAATTTCATTGAACTTTGAAGAAGTTTGCAGAGATTCTGTTGTCTGTATATCTCAGAAACAGTGATTCTTCCATCTATCTCATTCAAAATCAAGTTGATCAAATCTGGCATCAAACTGCAAGTGGAATTCAATGTCAGATTAATGCCTCTAGCTTTCATTTTCTTCTCAAACTGCTCTGCAACAATCTGAGTTTGTTTATTATCTGATTCTCAGAAAAGTATACTGAACATCTGATGAAATCTGACTTCACACTGCTGAAGTGCATTTTTTACTATACAAAATTCAGAATGCATATAATTCATAATATTATAAAGCTGAATGTGCTGATTCAGATGCATTCAGACTTCAATCTGAAACTCTTCCACATTGACTGATATTCTATTCAGTAGAATATCAAAGATTCACAAATTCAGCTCAGAAACTCAAGGTGACAGTTTCAAAAGCATTTTATTGTATGATTTTACTTAAGGGAAGAGGGAAGAAGAGGTCAATCTAAAAATATATAGAATTCTCAAGAGATTGCAACAGATTATCTTCTATTGCAGTTCAGATCAGTTATATAAGCTATATTTACTTTTTACAGAGAAGTTTATATCTTTAGAACACTGAGATTCAAGCAAGTAGTGAGGGTAAGATTTGCTTTCAACACTTCAACTGCTTTACAGTGCTGTTTGAAGCTTGTTAAGCTTAGAAGAAAATCTTTGATGATTATACACAGAATTGAAAGAATGATATCTAATTGATCATTTAAATAAAATAAAGAAAGAGATTAAAAAGAAAAAATAAAATAAAAAAACAAAAGCAACAGCAACAACAACAACAACAATAAAGACTACTTCTCAATAATCTCTTCATCAATCTTATAATCAACAAGATTCACCAGGCACAAAGAAAAACTCATTAGCAACTTCTCATCAAAAAAACAGTTTATATTATATAAGTCAACTCCATCATCTGCATCAACAACAACTCAGAAACCTTTTTCAACAAATGATTTCATTGTAACATTCTTATAAAATCTGATCAAATCATTGACTGCTCTCAGCATACTCTTTAACTTCTTTATAATATTGTAATAGTCATTATTATCTCTCTGCTTTCAATATATCACCTTGCATGATCTTCTGATATAAAATTCAACAATGAAATGAGACTCTTTGAGAATCTATAATAATATCAGTTAGCATCTAAACTTTCTCTAGAAGTGGTATATAATGAATATACAGCACAACACTTTATGTCATGAAAATGACAATTATTACATGATTTTCTAACACTGAAAACAATGCATTTATACAAGGGTTCATATTCAGCAATACAGAGACAGTCCACACAGATCTCCTCAGACTTAATTGTATAATATATATCAAAATAAGCTTTAAGAACAGCAAACTCAAGCTTATGAATAGATATGATTATATTGATTAAACTATTTAGTCAAAGATAAGTTCATACATCATCTATAATCAAGATATAACTTACTTTTGTTATATTCAAAAATGAATGATGAATGAAGAGACAAGTGTGACAGCAGTTTATATAGTAAGAAATACTGATTGAAAGAAAGATGAAAGAATAGAAGTATAAAGATTATATTTATACTTATAATATAAGTGAATAACATTTGAGCAGATTAATAATATCTAGATGAGTACATTTCTATTCACTTCTACTGCTCAATAATTTACAATTGATTCAGAAGTTAGCAGAAGTTCTCAGAAGTTGTAAGAAATTTACAGAAGATCTATTATAGAAGATATCTAACTATCTATTATTTTCTATAGAGAAATTGTCTCTTTCTCTGCAAGAAGAAGTTCAAACACAGTTAAAATAAAATATCTTTGTGAATACAATCTCTGCATTTGCATTCCATTCACCAAGTGATGTTCATTTGTGAGAGATTTGAATATCAATACTCTTGTTATTACTTCATTATTTGTGTGGAGTGTGAACTTGAGCAGTTGTAGATTTGCAAACTTATAAACTTGAAGAAGAAGTAGACTGTGAAGTAGTGAAAGCACTGACAATAGTTGTGACTAGAATAACAGAGATTTCAGCAGTAGCAACAGCAGTCAAAAGAGTAGTAGAGATCTTAGTAAAGATTTTATTAAATTGCTGAGCTTTTTTTACTGCTTATTGAGTAATCATTCAAATCAGATTATTGTTTTTTATATATCAAACAGCTGTGAGCTGCTGAGCTGCTGTCTCTTTGCTGACTGAATCACTGTCTGATTCTATAAACTTCACATTTCTTCAGACAATCAATCATTTATACTAACTATATAAATAGAATTCTAACATTCTCATCTCTTTCATTCCCTATTCTCTAATAGAAAACAAGAGATCAGAAAGAAATATCAGAGAGTATTTTTATGAAATTTCATTCAATAACTGTATTTAATATGAAAGAGTATATTTGTATGAGTTATATCACAGCAATATACTTTTTTATATAATAGCTTTATTTCAAGATCATTAAGAAGAGTAAGTATTACTGATTGAAAGTTCATGTTTTTCAATACATCAGTTGACAGAGCTTGCAGAAACAATACTCAACTTCTCAATACAAAAATAATAATTTCAGCTTTATATTTATTATCAAGAAAGCTCAAAATAGCTTTACTGAATTCTCTGAAATTCTTCAGCACTGATTGAGAAATTCAATAAAGATATAGAAAATATATATCAATACTTAGTACTATAATCTCTAGACTTTCAAGAGATATAAAGTTAATCTCAATCAAAGAGTCAGATCTTATTATAAATGTTATATATAGTCAATCAGAAGAAATATAAACTACTCTGAATGAATCAATATAAATAATATACTCATCATTCAGTTTACTTGAAATTTTAATGAAACAGTCAAATTCATCTGAAAATTGTGTAAAAACTTTGAGATTTTCCTCTGTTGATAAATAGAGAAGTTATATACATTGTAAATATTCAATGAATTGAGATAAATCATATCAATTTTGATCTGTTCAAAGTCAGTTATAGAATAATAATAATAAAAATATTGTACAAATTAATATATATATCAACAAAGTTTCCCACAGATTCAAAATTGACCAGCAACTTAAAATTATTGTCATTTATAATTCAAAGTTAATTTTTAAGTGTATTACACAGCTGAAGCTGATGGAATTTCTTTGAAAGAGAAATATTCATCAAGAAATATTTAGATAAGAGATCAGAGAAACTGAGAGATATATCAGTCTGATAAAAGACATTGCTGATATTTCAATTCTGCTTCTTATTTTGAATAAGCTCATTATTCTGATAAATGAAATTGATTGATAGTATTTATATGATGAGATATACAGCATTGAAAATCTTCAATGATGAAAATTGTTGAATTCAGATATCAGATAAAGAGAGTAGAAATGATTGCTTTCAGCATATATTTTCAGAGTCAATAAATGAAAAAAGATTATCAAATCAATATTCTGAAAATTTTTCATTATTCTAAAGACTGAATATCATTTTATACACAGTAGATAACTTCAATAAGATATTATTATTCTCTGTTTAATTTTCTATCAGTTTAAATATTGAGAGAGAAATAAATTTAAAAAATATTTGAACTTATCAAGCTGATCAGATATTGCAGATGTGTTTTATTTACACTGATAAAATTTAATATAATATTTTATATATTTTATATCTTTCAACTTCTGATATAGCTGACAATACTGTCTCTTATCTCTGATACACTTATGATTTTGTGAAACTGTTTTATTGCAATTCTTATAAATAATAGTCAATGATTTTTCTAGATACTGATTCTTCATATAATTGAAATAGTTCTTTAATCAAATAGTTTTTCCACAGAGTGTACACTGTTTCCTTGGCAAGGCCATTGATTCAAGCTGATTTGAAAAACAATAGCAATGAGATGGAGATGGAGATAGCAATGGCAATGATGATAGCAATGAAGATGGCAATGAAGATGGTGATGAAGAGGAGATGGTGATGATGATGACAATGAAGATAATGAGAAGATGGAGATGATTATGATTTGTAAGCTAATAAACAGAAGTCTGAATAGCAACATCAGTGAAGCTGATGATACATCTGTTTTCATCAATAGAGAGAATGCATTCTAAGCAATATTGATCACAGAAGAGTTCTCTAAGCTAATAGAATTCTATAGATTTAATATTGAAATTGTGTATTTCTTTTGTTTTGATTTCTCTCTTATGAAGCAGAATTATATTCTAATATTAGTTGTCAAATTCCATATTTAATCTACATAATGATCATCAATATCAATCAATTTTTATTCATACTACTTTTCTTCACTCAATCATTTTGTACAGTTTAAATAACCACTAAGATAATATATCAAGCAGAGTCTTGAAAGAAAAATGAAAATGATTTTATAAAATTAAGCTATCTTCTATTAGATCACTAGAGCAAAAGAGCTCAATTATCATCAGTGCTATAATGATATATATAAATAGCTTATATCTGATACATTCAACTATAATACAGTCTCACTGAACCCCACAAAGTCAATGCATGTCTCTTCTAGTATAAAATTATCTAAGAACACACAATACCACTTACTGTTGATCTGTTCACTTATATCTTGAGATTTTAATTCTTTCAAAATCTAAAAAAGATGAATATTTCTCAACACTGTTTATATCTGATCTAGAGAGAGATTGAGATGACTTCTTCATGAAAATAAAGAGAATAAACAGACAGCAGATATGAAGAAAGATTTTAAGAAGAATATAATGAAGATTACAACTGTTCAAAATCAATACAGAAGCTCAGCTTGAATAGAATGTAGAAAGATATTTTTAAAAGACTATTGAATCTCAGTCTTAAAGAATATACTTCACACAGCATTTGATTGTTGCAGTGAGAAAATAAATCAAGTTATAAAAATAATTTCATATAGCAAAATCTTTCTTAATAAGAATTAGATATCTTATTATATAAATTCTATTAGATGTGGATGAACCACTGAGCTAGGCAGCAAAGATCTTATATATATAGTGGCTCATTTGCAGCATAAGAAAGTAGAGTTGAAAATATTAAGATAAATAAAGAGCTAGCTTTTTATCCTCACTACAATACTGATTGTAGAGTGAGAGATGTAGAGTATTTGCCAGTTCATAAGCAAAATATTTGAAAGTGTTAATTCTGATACTTTGTATATTAAAGAAGTGATATAAAATTTGTGATGTCTTATGAGTAGCTATCAGATCTATGTCAATTCCATTAAAAATAGTATTAGAAATAATCTTCTTTATATAATTATGTATTTTATCTCTTGAAAGTTTATATATACTTCTGAAACTGCAGAATCAACAATCTCAACACAATAATTATTTTCTTATATAAAACTAATTATTGAAACTGCTGAATAATCACTAGAAGATAATTAGATTGATATATATATTCATCAATCTTTCACAATCTGAGGTGTGACTGTAACTGATTTTGACTATTGTTGAAATATTATATCTGTGAATATGATGATATGGCTTGATCCACAGCAGATATAATCATTCAATTTATTATCTAGCTCTGCTGAGACTAGCTCAATGATTCAACAGTATTTCTATTCATCTTCAGAAAGAGATGCTAAGAACAAAAGCTTACAGAAACTTAAATATCTCTGCTTTAGCAGATTTGTATTGAAATAAGATGATATAATAGTATAAATTCACATTGAAGAAATTGACTGTCTCATTGAAGATTCAGACTGAAGTCAGTGAATATCTTTAACTTCATATTAATATCATAACAGACTGATCAGAAATTCTTTGTATTTAGAAGAGAGAATGAACTGAATGAAGAAACAGAAGTTGAAGAAAATAAAGAAAAAAAGAACTGATTTTCTTTCTTTGAAAAATATACTCTGTAATATTCTTTCAGAGATTCTGAAGATTTTACTGTCTCTGATATTATTTCTATAGTTTTATTCCTCAATTTCTAAAAAGATTTATAATATATCTGTAGAATAGCTTCATTTGATAGTATAGTATTTGATCAAACTCTCTTAATTAATTCTTCATATCTTGAAGCACATAGCATGATGACTTTGCAACCCTTGATAAATGTATTTTCACCATACTATAATATTGTACTGATTGTAGAGTATAGAATGTAGAGTATTCATCAGTTCATAAGCAAAATATTTGAGAGTGTGACAGGTTAGCATCTGTTAGTAGTTAACTTACGCAACCAACCCTCTATCGCCCGTTCGCCCTCTCACGTGCTCTCGCGTACCTATGAAACACCCCTCTCCTCGCGATCCCACTCTGCACTCGTGTAGTCTCTAACAATTCCTCCACATAACCTCTAACATTCTTCCACTCCACACTTCACTGCAGCACAACCCTCAATATTCTTCCATTCCAATTCTTCTTCTATAAGAACCCTCTCATACAACCCCTTCTTCTGATCTTCTTTCTCTTTCTTTCCTTAATCAATTTGTAAACTGTTATTAGAATAGTGTCAAGTCCATTGATATTGCCATTGAAACAGATCATATGAACTGTGCAGATGGTACAAATGATTTAATCTGCAACATTGATAACATCTGCTTAATCAGTGACACATCTGTTACATTATGAATTGATTCATCTGTGTTTAAGATCTGAGTGTCTAGTTATTAGTTTCTATGCCTGAGTGTGTTGATTACATTTTAAGGTCTGAGTGCCTCATTATCAGTTTCTACACCTGAGTGTGTTGATTACATTAAAAGGTCTGAGTGTCTAATCATTATATAAGTTCCTTGTTGGGTCCAAGTGCCCTTATTATTAGATACATAGACTGTCACATCTAAGTGTCTGTGACACAATTGACTGTCTCATGAAGAGGTCTGAGTGCCTACAAATCATAATACTGTGAATAGCATTCATGAGGGTCTGAGTGTCTACAAATAATCCCATCCCTCAGAATCACATGTCTTTAGATACTGAAATGAGTTACCAACAAATCTATAAACATCTGCTGCATTTGAACACAGCAGACAATAATCTAGATCTATAAAGCATTCTTCAGCAGCAAGTACTGCAGATGGCTGAGCTATAATAACAGCTCACTGAGATGAGTATATCTATATTTACTGTTCCCCCTATGCTCACACCTCACAAGAAGCCTCTGAGAGAGAAGCTTTCAATCCTTGACAAGTATGCAGAAGATCTAGCATTATATCTTGTGTGAAAGTCAAAAGTAAATATCAAGTTGAACATTGATAGCCAAGTGATAGACTCACTATCAAACCAAGCATGGTATATCCACAGCAGGTTAGATGGTGATGTGTTAGTGAAATTTCAACTCTGGATGAGTCACTGCTCAGACAATCAGTGTATGCCAGAGTTGATCTTCCAACAACTTGACACCCTCTTTCTTGATTCTATGCTTCAAGTCAAGGTGTTAGACTGGCTAAATGAAACTCATCAGAAGAACACCTCATTGACAATCTATCTGTCTGAATTTAATCACAAGCTCTTAGAAGCAGATGAGCAGAACTGAGATGATGTCATCAAGATCAATATACTGTTCAAGAATTTGAACTTTCAGTTGCATAACTGAAGTATAGAGCACTCAAGACCCTCAATATACAGTGAATACTGCACAGACCTTCATCTATTTAATAACAATCTGTTTCAATTTCACATGTTTCAGAATCACAAAGGATTCCATCAAATAAATGCATACATTTCAAATCACTTCACAACAACTTCTGCATCCAAGTCAGAGTCAATGAACTGAATTCCTCACATAAATACTGGACACCCAAGAGTTTTCAATGTCTCAGATAAGAACACCACTGACTGAATCATCAGAGAAGTCTGCATACACTGCAACAAGCCAGAGCACTTTGCAAATCAGTGCTCAAATGTGGTCCTTCCAAGTCAATCCCCCACATGTGTGAACACTGTGTTGTCTGTGGATAGACAAGAACAGGGAAAAGAAGAGCTCTTGCTCTAAAATGTGGATGAGAGTTCAAGAAGCAACAAGTCAGCTGAAGGTTTGAGCAGAAGATACAAGCAGACACAATCATGATCTCTGCTATTGTAAATAGCCTAGTCAATGTATGTGCAATGATAGACAGTGATTTTCTTCATTATACTCTTATAAACACTCAGCTGATAGAGAAGCATAAGCTTCAGTGTATCTCTTTCTCTGAACTGTGTAAACTGAGTGAGTTTGATGGCTCTAGAGGATCCACCTTCTACAATATAGTAAGATTCAATGTTGATGTAGAAGGACATGAGAAGAAGAGTGTTTTCATATATGAAGTACAGAACCTCAAGTACAATTTAATGCTCAGTCTGTCATGACTTATGAAATTTGAAACCTTGTTAGATGCACATAACTGTTGCCTTATTTTCTCAGAAGATGATTATGTCTATAAAAAGAATGTTGATAGAACTGCTGACCTCACCCAGATATCAGTGGAAGCATTCAGATTATTAATCCATCAAGTATATGAGAAGAAGAATGTCCAGGTGTTCACTGCTAGCATGGTGGATATTAAGAAGATATTAGAAAAATTAGAGCTCAAGAACCTCAAGAAGCTCTGCAAAGAACTCTCTGAAACATACAAGAACTTCACAGACATATTTGATGAAAAAGTAGCTGAGATGCTCCCCTCTTACTGAGGGTGTGGCATAGATCATATGATTGAGCTCATTAAGAAAGATGGCAAGAACTCACAATCATCTTGGAGTCCTCTCTACAGCATGTCACATGATGAGCTTCTTATTCTATAAAAAACACTCAATGAATTACTGAACAAGAGCTTCATCTGTATTAGCAATTCATCTGCTGCAGCATCTGTACTATTTGTGAAGAAATCAGATGAAGATCTACAATTCTGCATTGACTATTGAGAGCTCAACAAGATTATATGAAAAGACTGATATCTTCTTCCACTTATCAATGAGACACTCAAATGAATAGAAAAAGTGAAATGATTCATGAAGCTCAACATCTCTGCAGCCTTCTATAAGATAAGAATCAATAAAGATGATAAATGGCTAACTGTTTTTCATATATATTACAGACTATATGAATGGACAGTGACCCCCTTTGAGCTAGTGAATGCCTCTAGTACATTCCAGAAATACATTAACTGAGCTCTACAAGATCTGCTCAACAAGATTGCATCAGCATACATGAACAATATTCTGATCTTCACTGATGAATCACTCACTGAACACCACAAGCATATATGACAAGTACTTGACTGTTTACAAGAAGCAGAACTACAGATGAACATCAACAAATGTGACTTTGAGATCAAGTCTACAATCTATCTAGAATTTATCATTGAAGCTGAAAGAGGCATATGAATGAATTCTAAAAAGATGGAAGCAATCCTCAACTGGGAGGCACCTGTCTCAGTAAAAGAGACTAGAAGTTTCCTAGAATTTGCCAACTTCTATTGAAGGTTTATCAAAGACTTCTCAGATGTCATACAACCACTAATGGATTTGACACAGAAGAATGCCATATTCCAATGAACCACTGAAGCAGACACTGCCTTCAAGAAGTTGAAGCATATGTTCACAACTGCTTCAATGCTGCAATCATTCAACCCAGATAAGCATATAATTCTTGAAACAGATGCCTCAGATTATGTGGTGGGTGGAGTGCTAATGCAATATGACAGTGAAGATGTTCTACAACCCTGCACCTTTATCTCAAAGAAAATGTTGCCTGCTGAATGCAACTATAAGATCTATGACAAGAAGCTTCTGATGATCATATGATGCCTCAAAGAGTGAGAATCTGAGCTCATGAGTGTAGAGAAGTTTGAGATTGTCACTGATCATAAGAATCTAGAATACTTCATGACCACTTATAAGCTTACAGAGAGGCATATGTGCTGATTGCTGTTTCTTAGCTGTTTCTTGTTCATGATCTGTTACTGACCAGAGGCAGAGAATGCCCTCACAGACACTCTATCCCACTGAGAATAAAACATGCCCTCTGATGATCTAGATGATAGATGGAAACACTGAGAACATCAGTTAATTGACTCTGTGATTATAAGAAGTTCCATATAATCAGATAGCTTTCATGTATATGTTAATCTGTTCTGAGCTCAGAAATCTTCACTCAAAGAGCAATGAAAGCAAGCAGCAGAGGCAGATGAATTCTGGCAACAGGCTGCAGAAGCCATACAAAGCAAAGCACCTCAATTTCCCACAGATATATACTCAAGAACAGATATCTCAGCATGCTTGATCAATAATGACAACTGTCTATACTTTTGAGATAGATGATGAGTCCTCAACTCAGAACCCTTACAAATATAAATCATACAAGATATCCACAACTTGCTGATGACTGAGCATTCAGAGTATGAGATTATATACAGCATTATTATCTGAGAATTCTACTGACTGAATATGTCAAAGAATATACATCAGTTTGTACACAATTACAACCACTGCAGCTCAGTAACAGCATAGTGTAAGTGTTGAAAAAAAATACTGAAACCTCTGTCTGTCTCTGAATGAATCTGATGTGATATAGCCATTGACTTCACAGTTTCCTTACTCAAGAGCAGTGATTCTATAAATGTTCTAGTCATTGTCAATTGCCTCAGTAAGAATATGATACTACAACTCTATGACAAGATGAATGCTGAAGTTATTGCAGACATCTTTGTCAGAAGCTCATTCTATCACATACACAGTCTACTCTCATTTATTGTATCAGATAGAGACAGTCAGTTTGTAAGCACACTTTGAATCTGTGTATACCAGCTACTGAGAATTGAGTGTAAATTGTTGACAGCATATCACTCAGAGACTGATGAAACCACTGAGAGAATGATACAGACAGTTAAAAACATTCTCTGAAAATTCTGCAATTACATACAAGATGACTGAAGTGATCTACTGCTGCATGCTGAGATTGCTATAAATGATCAAGATTCTGCTACAACAGATGTAAGCTTATTCTTTCTTCTATATAGTTATGATTTAGAGATTCTGAACTTCTCTGAAATCCTCTGAGAAATCATATACATCCACAGTTCTGTACAGATGGTAGAGAATATAGTCAGCAAGCTCAAGAAAGTCTGTGAGTGAGCTGAAGCTTCAATGATCAGTGCTCAACAAGATTATAAGAATCAAGCAAACATCAGAAGAAGTTCTGTGACCTGTTACAGTATAGAAGATAAGATCTGATTAGATCTCAAGAATATAAGAACAGATCACTCCTTACATATACTGGACTACTGTCACATCAAATACACAGTAGTAGAAGTGCTAGGCACTCATGACTATCAACTGAACACTTCATCTGACATTCATGATGTCTTTCATACAAATCTGCTCCAACCTGCAGCTGAGAATCTGTTCCCTTCACAAAAGATCTTCAACTGACAACCATCTGCCATCATAGAAGAAGACAATGAACTTGAATGGGAAATTGAAGCAATCCTCAGCAATAGAACCAATCACCACCACTGTGAATATCTTGTCAAATGAATAGAATACAATTGTCCAACCTGAGAACCCACATCCATCATGGACAACACCATTACACTTGATGCCTACAAATCCTCACTCACCTCAGTAGAGGGGGATAATGTGATGGGTTAGCATCTGTTAGTAGTTAACTTATACAATCAACCCTCTATCACCCATTCACCCTCTCATATGCTCTCACATATCTATGAAACACCTCTCTCCTCACAATCCCACTCTGTACTTATGTAGTCTCTAACAATTCCTCTGTATAACCCCTAACATTCTTCTGCTCTGTGCTCCACTGCAGCACAACCCTCAATATTCTTCCATTTCAATTCTTCTTCTATAAGAACCCCCTCATACAACCCCTTCTTCTGATCTTCTTTCTCTTTCTTTCCTTAATCAATTCATAAACTGTTATCAGAATAGTGTCAAGTCCATTGATATTGCTGTTGAAACAGATTGTACAAACTGCACAGACAGTACAAACAGTTTAATCTGCAACATCAGTAACATCTGCTTAATCAGTAGCATGCCCATTACAGAGAGTATGAATTCTGATACTTTACAAGTTAAAAAAGTAATATAAAATTTATGATGTCTTATAAGTAGCTCTATTGAATTCATGTCAATTTCATTAGAAATAGTATTAGAAATGATCTCCTTCACATCAGTATTGACAATGTTTCTTATAGCTATTATCTTTAGTTATTTTCTTGCATGAAACTGGCTGTTGAAACTGATGGCCAGTGGTGAGATTCATAAATTTTTCAAGAATGAAAGATAAAGCTGTGTCAATGTTATAGAATTGAAGTTGTTGAATGTGTTCTCATATTTGTTCAAAGATGTCAGAGCACTTAATTTCTAAAATGATGAATACATTTTTAAAGAGCATCAGAAGCAAGAGAATATCATTGACTGATCTTTGAAAACAGTCTCTTTCTTTCATTGAGATGTAGCAGAAGCTGAGATTGAAGATGTTAGTTGCACTTTTTTGATTATCTGAACATGATATATTTGTAAAAACACATTGACAGAAGAGAAAGAGATTATGAGAAGCTGTATACTTATATCTGTAATTTATGAGTGGGTTTTGAGTCTGTAAGTTTGTGTTTGTATTTGAAGATGAAAAGCTCTGAGACAATCAGTTCAACACATCATCTCTTACAGCTCTCAGACAATTCAGTGAGACAGCACAGATGTATTTATAAAAGTCTGCAGTAGATTTTTTTCTCTTTGAAATAGAGATATCAAATATACACTCTAGATCATTATAGATTTCTCATTAATAGATTAGAGACTGATTATTGAAGACAGTTGATTGAGATATGAACAGAAGAGAGAAAAATAAAGATAAAGAGAAATCAAGTTCATTAGGCAAAGAATCATATATATAGAGAAAAGCTGATGATGAAGAGTCATTTTCTTACAACAGAAAATGAATGAAAGATTACTGAAGTATCTGAAATTGAATGAAACATTCAGCAGAGATTGTCTCAGAGCATCTGAGAAGAAAGTTAGAAATTGAATAATACTGAATTGATAACTAGATGTGCTACATTACAAATGCATACACTAGAGTTAGTTGATTGGGATAATTTCCTTTGAAAACTGATGAAACTGTATAATGATAATGAGAACTGTTATCATTCTGAAGAAAGCAGATTTCTGCATTTCTTTAAATATTTGTCTGCATGATCTCATTTATATAAGCTGAAGTATCTGTCAAATTCATTTATCTCTCTCATTTCCTCTTATTTCAGTGATTGCTATCAGAATAATGCTGATTTTCTATAAATATCACAGATCTATCTTTACAAATAGTATGTTGTCACTCTGGTATATTTTCCTCAATTGTCTGTAATTTTCAAAGAAATTCTTTATAATTCTGAGATTCTTTGCTGATTGAGCTCAGTGTGTAGCATCTTTACTTTACTATACAGATTATTCATACTCTGTTCTTTGTTATATGAGGGTAAGTATAGTAGTACTTTCAATTCTTGAGATATTTAGAGAAATTATATATCAACTGCCACTCTTATTACTTTCTGAAATCTCTGACTTACTAATCAGCACTGGTTCTGTGGATTGTCTCTAGATATGATAACATATTATTAAATGTTAATGACATTGTTTCTTTGTGTCTCTCATACAATGATATAAAATTTAACCATTTCTGCTTAACATGAGCATCAAGGTAGAGTTTGATGTCATTTATCTTACATTGTTCCTTTCAATAATATCAGTGATGATAAGAGAGTCAATATGCAATCTTTGTAGTTCTTAAATTCTAACATATTCTTTTCTCTCTAGTAATTCTTAATCTTTAATCTTGATGATGTTTTATTATCATCATCTATACTACTTGCAGCTTGATTAGATGATGATTCTACAGCAACATTCTGAGTTGATTGAAAAAAATCTTCATGAATTGTGTTTTCAACTTGTTGAGATATTGTTGTGCTCATTCAACTGTTGCAATTGAGTATTATAATTGTCAGAAACAGTAGAGAATTCAGATTGATTCTCAAGAGATCTTGTATATATAAAAACTATCTTATCTAACTAACATTGCAAATTCTTGTTGTAGAGTATGTCAACAGATCACTCAGATAGATTTAGAGTGATTAGAATTAAAAGATACACTATAAAAGTTATAAAAGCAGTATATGATATTAATAAGATAGCAATCTCTTATATTCAAAGCTAATTACTGATCTTCTAAGATATTGAAGGTTTTCTAAACAAGCAAGCTCAAGACTGATATATCAGATGTGGAATTCTCTATCAAAAAGAGTTTCTACTGTATGAGCCTTCTGAAATCAGAAAGTTCAGTTTCAGCTTATCTATCACTAGATGTTTTGAGTTGAATATCTATATACTCAATCTTTCAAGTATCAACAACAGTTATCTGAGCAGTTTGTTTACTCAGCTTCCCTCACATTATATTATTCTTCTAGAAGATATCAATACTAGTACAGCACAAACAGAAGACAGTGAAACAATAAAGAACAGCACTAGAGTTGATATAGCTTGATATAGTGATATTCAATAGTAGAATTTATGTGGAAGAGATTTAACAGAGTATTTTAAGCATATAATACAGCAGAATACCATCAAGAGAATGTTCTGTAGAATGCAGAGAAATATTTTATTAATGAAACAGCTGACTCAGTGAGCTGAAGATGAGAACTGTGAGACTCAGAGACACTAAATTGAAGCACAGAGGTTCATAACTTGAATTATAAGAATATAGTGTTGAGAATAAGTCAACAGATTCAGGCCTCTGGAAATTGACACAGAGAAGTAATAATACTGAAAGAGAGAGTAATTTATTCAAGAATAGAGAAAACTGAGAGAGAAAGAAAGAAAAGAAAAGAGAGAGAGAGTTAAATAATTATATTTTTTAAATGAGAGCACTTTCTCATGCTACATCAAACCCTCTAAAAATGTAATAATAATTAATTACAGAATTTGAACTCTGATTTTCTCTTTGAAAATAGATTTCTGTACAGCAATAACTGTATGCTGACTGACAGTATCAACAATTGAAGACTAAACAACACTTTTGTAATTGTCATTCTCTGTCTTCAAGCTTCATTTTTTGATATCAAAGAAGATATTGAGTATGATCAGCTCTATATCAGAAGTTCAATCAGTTCAAACTCAAGAGCCTCATCAGACTTGCTGATATAATGGGATTTTCAACTATTATACATTCACTGAAATTACATCATGATAAAAACTGATTGTAAGTAATAAAAGTAATGTCAGAATGTCAAGCAGATTAATATAGAGAAAAACAGCAATAATAAAGATTTACACTGTACACTGTCAAAAGACAAATATTCACTTTCTGTACAGCTCTTGCACAGACAAAATTATCAAACAGACTCTTAGTAATCAGCAGCAGCTAATAAATATAAAATATCTAAGTGGATGTATTAGTATCAGCTGAGACATATATAACTATGCATTTGCAGTATATAAGCACACTCTTTATATACAATAATATGAGTAGACTTTCTTCTTGTATCTCTGAGTACAAATCAATATAAATGAGCAGTCTGTATTTGAACAAAGCAATGAGCAAGTGATGAGATATCTTCTATAGTCAAAAGCATTAAGATGCAAAGACAACCTCAATTAGACTCAAGCTGAATATATCTTACTCTCTCACTGTTCTCATTAAGTAAAGTCTAGAAGTAATAAAATATTGAAGATGATATCTCATATATCAAAAATCTTGCAATATCTTGCTAACTGAAATCCAAGCAATGCTCTGCTGCAAGCACTGCCTCTATCTTATATTTAAGCATTCTCTTTCTTGTAAATACTGTCTAGTTATTATGTAATTATTGAAGTTAGAATAAGCAATTCAATTTATTTTATCAATATTCAGTATTTGAGTCAATATTCAGACTTTGCTAGTTCTGACACAGAAATATCTATATTAGAAAATAGCTAGATAATGATAGTACCTCTTACAATTCTAATCACTTTTAATCTTAAGAATTCACAACATTAATTAGATTATATAAGATGATTTCTATATATACAAGATCTCTTGAGAATCAATCTGAATTCTCTACTGTCTTCAACAATCATAACACTTGATTGCAGCAGTTGAATAATCAAATTCATGAATGAGAGCAACAATTAGCTATTCAGCACATATAACAACATCTTAATAAACTGAAAGTACAGATTCATGAAAATTCTTTCATTATATTCTGATCAACTCATAATATCACTGTAGAATCACTGTCTAATCAAGTCATAAGTAGTATAGATGACTGAAATACTGCTGAGATTGGAGATTAAGAATTACTATAGAGAAAAGAATATGTTAGAATTTAAGAACTACAAAGATTGCATGTTAACTCTCTTTGCACACCACCACTGATATTATTGAAAAGAAGAATATAAGATAAACAATACTAAACTCTACCTTGATACTCACATTAAGCAGAATGATTAAATTTTATATCATTGTATGAGAAACATGAAGAAATGATATCATTAATATTCAACAATATGTTATCACATCTAGAGATATAGATCAACAATCTGTCAATACTGATTAATGAGTCAGAAATTCCAGAATACTAAGCAACAGAAGTTGATATATAATTTCTCTAAATAACTTGAAGATTGAAAGTCTGACTCTTATACAATGAAGAACAGAGCATGAATAATTTGTGTAGTAAAGCACTGAAGATACTATACACTGAGCTTGATCAGCAAAGAACCTCAGAATTATAAAGAACTCTTTTAGAAATTACAGACAATTGAGAAAAATATACTGAAGCAACAACATGCTATTTATAAAGATAGATCTGTAATATTTATAGAAAATCAGTACTGTTCTGATAGATCTAGCAATCATTGAAATAAGAAGAACAAACAGATTTGAGTGAAGAATAAATTAAGAGGAATAAATACAACTGAATGAAGAAATGCTCACATTGTCATAAGAAGAATTATATCACAAACAATTGTTGAATATCTGAAAAGCACAACTAAGTTCAATAAACAAAAAATCAACAATTTCAATTATAGAAGCTGCTGCTGACTGATATATAACCTGTCACTTCAAGAACTCTCTATTCTCTGAGAATATATTGAAAAAGTGTTAGAGAAGAATTGAATATATTTATTAAAGAGTTCAGCTGATATTTCAGTATTATTTGTGCTGAAGGACAGAACTCTGCATCTCTGTGTATCAAAGATTAAATAAAATAACAGCTAAGAATCAGTATCCACTGCTCTTGATAAATGAAGTACTCAATAAATTAGCAGATACTAGAATATATACACAACTAGATTTTAGAGATATATATTATAGAATTTGCATACAAGCAGAAGCAGATTATAGATGTCTGAGTGCTTTTAAGAAAAAGATTAAATCACTGATTGATGAATTTCATAAGATGCTGCTCTTCAACAAGATGCTGAATGAGAGATTTACTATATATCAAACTGCTAAAGTTTGTTCTCACAGAAGAATGCAGATGAAGTTCTAGAATTCTATATAAATTCAGATAATCTATTATCACAACAGAGTGTAGCATTTAATCTTACAGCAGCACAATTTCTATTTGATATATAGCAGACATGAGAGCATGTACACTCATCATTAACAAAGATATACTGAAGGATTTTGCAACCTCTTCAGACAACCCAAGTAAATGCTCTTGATGACAGACAGTATATCACTCTTCATAGACTTCAAGACAGCAACAGAAGCAGCTAACTCTGACATTCTATAATTCTAATCAGAAGAACTCATTCAAAGAAGAAGAAGAAGTAAAAAGTGATAAAAAAGAAACAAATGTTGATGATTGAGATCAATATTTGCAATCTCATTCAGAAAATTGCAGCAACTCAACTCAAAACAGAAAACACAACCACACAACTAAAACTTCAAATTTCACAATAAAAATCATATAAGAAGATACAATATACTTTGATCAATATATTGATGTATTATTTTTGAATAAAAAATTGTTAATGATGATGGTGATATTTTTGATACATTTTTTGATAAAGAGATTCAGAGATTGTACCATAATTGAACTGCAACAACATCAGAATTGAAAAAATCTTCTCTCAGAACAACTTCAGAATTAACCTTGACAATTAATTCAGTTCAGCTCTGCAAATTTCAACAGCAACTACAGAGTATACAATATCTACTACAAACTTCACAAGTTATAATAAGAAGCTCTGAGAATCAGGCCTTTGAAATAATAGAAGTAACAGAAGTATTTCTATCTATAAATGTATTGGAAATAGATATTGAAATATTCAAAAACTGAATATCAGTATGTTGAAACTAGAGTCCAAATATTGACCCAAATACTGAATATCAATGAAAATAAATTGAATTGATTATCTTAACTTCAGTAATTACATGATAAACAGGCAGTATTTATAAGAAAAAAAATGTTTGAATATATGATAGAGGTAGTGCTGATATTCATCAGAACATCCATTCAGTTTCCAATATTATCACAATAGAAGATTCTTGCTAATATAATCAGCAGAATCTGAGATATGATATATCACTTCCAACACAGTAGATAATTGAATTGCTTATTCTGACTTCAATAATTACATGAGAACTTCACAAGATATCAACAAAGAAAGAACAGAAGTTGAATCATAAGAAAGATAGAAAAAGAGAAGAAAGAAAAGGAAACAAATATGCTCAATGACCTTGAATTTAGAAAGCTCAAAAAGAGAAAGACAAAATACTCAGTTTCTTTCTTTTTTAAACTGTGAGAATAATCATTGTAGCAAGGTTTTTATAATCAATAAATTTAATTGAACTATTCAAAACAGACTTTCTTTCCTTCAGCTCATTGTGCAGCTCTAAAACTATTTTCTTAATTGGAATTTTTTTCTTCTGAGACAGATTTAACTTGGTTTGAATCAGTTGAGTGAAGCTGACAGATTCATCTTCAAAAACCCTCAGTTCTTCTTATCTTTTATAGAAAATAGAGTGATGAGTCTTTATCTGAAAACCATACTCAGTCATCATCTTCTTTGCCTGTGCAAGACAGATTTCTCAGAGATAATCTGATGCAATCTTCACATATTTCTTTGTAGCTCAGTATCTAGCCATCATGTCATTGAATAAAATGATCATATCACTATCATCACTCTTGGTGTATATAGCAGAGCACTCAATGCTATTAATCAACAGCACTCAATTCAGAACCAATCAATCATCTGAAGTCAGAGATTGACATCACAGATTCAAGACATCTTTTTATTTATTCAGTGATAAAAGCTTAAATATTCAGAAGACTGTGATGATATCAAAATCATCAATATCTTTTGATAGCCACTGTTTTGCAGTCATGAGCACCTCACTGTATGTGATATCTTCACAGATAAGATGTATCACTTTCTTAGATTCTTGATTTTCAACTGTATGTTGTTCAGATTTTTTGTTGTTCAGAGATATAAAATCTGCTGCTGTGATGTTGTATTTGACATCAATCTCTAGAAGCTATTTCATCACATCAATTCTTTCACAAATTCCATCTTCAATGTATTTCTTCATCTCTATCAAAAGTCAATCAGATTCTGTATCAAGATTCAAATAATTCTCATTAAGCTGTGGAGCAGCAAATTTGATGAATATAGAGATGTTGAATTAATGATCATAATACACAGCATTGAATTTTATTGCCAATTCATTATACATGTTGATAATCTTCTGAATATTTTGATATCACTTCATTTCTATATTCTATTAGCACTGATTGACCAACATCAGTTACTGAGAGAGTATACTGTGTTGCTGACAATAACTGATTAAATAACTAAAGACTAATTCTGGCAGAGATATGAGTGTATTAAGATGAGAAATTAGATGTTCTTGATAGATAATTGAAAGCATTGAAGTGGAAAGAAATGAGAGTAGAGATCAATATTTTGAAAGATGAGTATTGCTTTAAGTATCTCTCTTGACATTCAATGAGTTTCTTTTATTGAGTGGATTTCATTCCTCACAGAGCTTCATTCATTGGTGGAGTTTCCAAAGGAGTTGGTTTCACTACTGAGTGAATTCCAATCTCAAAGAGCTTTCAAAGTTGAGAATAGCTCATTTTGATAAGTTCCATTCACTGAAAGAACTCAATTGCATAAATATAGTGTGTATGTTGAAGATATATAAGAAACACCTCCCTCTCTTCTTCTGAAAGCAATAAGTAGAATGATTGATCTTTGTCACTAGTTTTCAATCAGAATGTATTCAAACAGATCAGAGAAAGGATATTTTTTCATTGCAAAGTAAGTGTAAAAGAAAAGAGCAGCTTTTTTGAAAATCAATTTTATTAATAGTAGAAGCTTTATTACTATTCAAATTGAAGATGTCAGAGCTTGATAATATTCAAATATCTGCTGTTAGAATCCAAGTCTTTGTTATCTAGCATCTTTTCACTGCAGAAAATAGTTATAAAGATGCTTTGAAAACTCCAATCTAAGCAAAGAGTATAAAGAAATGAGTGGCAATACACTGCTCAGAGATGTTGATAAAGATAGTGTATTTTCAATAAAAATAGATTCTTGCTCTCTATTATCATTGAATTTCTCAGAATAAACCTCAACTTCAGCACTGATGATTATATCATCAAAATTCAAATTCATTGATACTGATACTGAACCCATACTTGATTAAAGTGCTCAATCTTCTTCTCTAAATTTTCCACCTCAATTGTAAGTATATTCAAGGAGTCAAACATATGTTTTTTTGACAGTAAAAGTAAATCTTAAGATGAGGTGTAACCATTCTTCAACAGACTTCTAGTCATAGAGAAGATCTCTAGCTTAGTAACAGCATTTGTATATTCTTCAGTAAGTGAATGTTCAAAGATAGATTCTAAGATTCACTGTAGCTGATGAACTCATGTATTGAACAGATAGACTCAATCAAATATAAGATAGATATTCTTTGTTAAATTTTTGTAACATTTCATCTTCAGCTTACAGCTATCATTAAGATGTTTCATGTCTAAATCAATCACTTTGAAGAAGCCAGATTTTCCAGGCCAGTTGACAAGATCTGAGGCCATAATCACTCAACACAGAGAGAGAGATTTGACAGATTGAAGTATTCAGTAGTAGTGAAGCATCTCAGTGGCATAATTATATTGATCAGCATCAAGAAAGAAGATAATCAGAGATGAAATAGAGTACTCAAGAAGTTCAATATCATTATATTTAACAGCATAGTGTATTCAAATGAATAACTCAGATTCTCAGAGAAGATGACACATTGTATGAAATTCAATATCTTGAGTGAATTGAGAAGATTTGAGAGTCAGTTTCTGTTCAGATATCAAGAGTAAATACTTTGATGTATACATCTTCAATAAGCTGAAGATACTGCTCTGAGAAATCATCAGTTCAAGAAGATGATATTTGAAATTGATAAAAGTCATGGAATTTCAGTTTCAATGAGTAAGATCAGACTGAATACAGTGATGAGCCTCTTCAGAGACCTCTGCTTCAAAGTGGATACAGACAATGATGAAGAGTAGATTCATTTGAATATAAAATCACTCAGAAATAGAAGAATGATGGAAGAAGTAAGATGTTTTGATTTGATCATATATCATATTTCTTTTTTCTCAGCAGAAAATAAAAGTTATTGATTGACTATATTTGAGGTGATAAAATATAACTAAGACAGCTTCACCTCTAATCCAACTGAGGCTAGTTATGAATGCTTTCAATATTTTAAACTTCAATCCTCACTTTATATAACTGATCATCACTACTTCCATCAACTGATTCTTCATTATCATCTGATTTGCTCTGACTTTAATGATTGAAACAATTCCACTTATGTTTAGTTGAGCTTATTTGAAAGATTGAAACTGGATTTTTGCATTGACTTTCTCTTTGCTCTGCAGATTTGCATCATTGTATATAATTATAGCCAGGTTCATACATGCTGTATCAGTAAGATCTGCTTTGCTTGCTGTGGTATAATAGATGCTATATAATTCTGAAAGAAGATCTTCTTGAAAATAAAATCATCAGATGAGAACATTGTTCTGTGTAGAAGAATTGAGAAACTGTTGCTGATTGAGATCAGTATATATTGACAGATAGCATCTGCTTTGCAGCTTCAGTTCTTCTTCTCAAAATATTTCTCAAAAAAATCCTTGACATTTTAAAATATGCAGCTATATATTTTCTTGAAGATTCTTGAATTCATCAACTCAAGCATCTGCTCAGAATCTTTCTGTGATGACAAGATGAATTTGACTGAAATACTGTCAAAAAATAAGAGAACACTCACTGAAGAAGTTGTTCATTGAGAGAGGATGTCAATGAAAATAAATACAGCTTTTCAGATATTGAAGTTTCAGAGTTCAGCATTCTGAGATTCAGTGAAAGACTTTTGAATAATCAGATATATTAGTGAATGATAGTTGTTGTATCTGAAGCTTTCTTTTATCTTTTGAAGATGCTTGAATAATTGTACTAGATCAGATACTATATTTCCATCATTTATTCACAATGAAAGGCTGTAGACTGCACTCTCTCTCTGTAATGTATAGACAAGTTTTGAAATCACATTTTGAAACAGTTGGTCAAGGCTATCAATGATGCCATTGTAGAAAATTAGACACAACTCATATATTCATTCAGCTTTCTGAAGCACATCTCATAAACAGTCAACTAAGTTGATTAGTGGATGATTCTTGATAATGATGTAATCTTCTTGTGAAAGTTCCATTATTTTGATGATATAAAAGACTGTTGAGTTGATGTGAGATTAACTAGAAGCTGATAAGAGGAAAAAAATTAGATTGATATGCTAATATTATATGATGGAAAGCAAACAGAGGAACAAAAATGTAGAATTGTAAGAAAGTTATGATCAATAATAATCTGTGAGAGAATATAACTCACTAGAAAAAGATGCTGATATATATTATCAAAGAGAGGATTATGATTAAAGAGTTGATTCAACTTGGCTCTGATTCACAACATAAATATGAAAATAGATAGAACTGTCAAGCAAGAAATCAGGCAAAGATGAATTCTACAGTGTAATTATTTGATTGCATGATGAAATGATAATAAACACAAACAAAACAGTAGTTTGAAAAAGATCAGCTATTCTCATTTAGAATTAATATATGTCATCTGCTGTGTTGAAGATCATCATTCATCTCTTCAATTTTTCTTCTCTGTTCTGTTATTTCTCTTCTGTTTATCTCTGAATCTGATATAGTTTGTTATTTCATAACATATTGAGCAGGCTGCAGATTCTTATACACCACTTCTAGTATATGAATTTCCCTCTCTGACTTGAAGATTTCATCATTTAGTGTTGAGAATTTGACTTTGTCTATACTCTTCTTGACTCAACTCATAAGAAGTATATAGTGGATATTCTCAGTATCATGAAGAAAAAGAATCAGTTTTAAATGAATCATTTTCAGAAATATGAGAACAGCAGAACCCTGTGCTTTCTGAAGAACTCAGTATATTTCTACTTCATATGAGACATGTTTTCATAGCTCAGAGTCAACTCTTTAATAAGAATTGACATTGAGTTATTAAGATTTGATTTCTTGCTGTGGCTGTCTGTGAGATAAAATCAGATACAGAAGATAAAGTGACTTTCTGTCTCTAGATTCACTGCTTCTGCTCTCTCTGAAAATACTACTGAAACTCAATTGTTATTGCTGATTGATATATAATTCAGATATGAGTTGCTGTTACTGAATTATCTAAATCTAAACATTCAGATCTTTCCAGCTGTGTAGTTCTATTCTTAGTTGTAAAAATTAAAAATATGTGAAATTAATTGATGAAATAAAAATATATTTGAACAGTTCAATCCACAGGCAAAAAGAAGAACAATTTGACAAGAAGGCAACAGCATTTTCATGCTGATGCTACTCTAAATGTCTGTAGAATTCTAATATAAAGCTGAAATCTTGCAGTGTTCTGCCATTTGTGATGTCTGTGTCTGATCTGATAATGTGTTTTTAATAAATGCTGATACTGAATTACTATATATAAATATCTTCTGCAAAAGACTTCTTACTCAACAACTGTGTAATTTACATTTGCTCAGAAATACACTGAGCAATCATATGCTTATTTCTCACTTTCAGTTGTGCTGAATATCATATTTTGATACTGTTTTAACTGATTTTCATAAACCAAATTCTTACATGAATCAAGAGAGAAGAGCTTTATCTTTTGAAAGTGAAACAAAAGTAGTTCAAATTTGCATTTCTTATTTTGAATATAGTATAGAAAGTCTTCTCTTTTGTGTATTATAAAGAAACTGTGAGGCCATAACTTTGCAGAGCTGAAATCAACAAGAAATACACAGTTATTATTTGATTTCATTATATTTTGTGAAAACAGATCATCATGAGTAATATTTATATTATGTAGATGATTGAGCTGATCTCACAAACTCTGAGCTTCAGTGAAAGTAACTCTAGTCTTATTGATAATACAATCATCAATGTATTCAAGCAACAGTCCACAAATAGAGTCTTCAGCTGTATTTATTCTCTGCTATTATTCTAGCTTTCATTTCAAGCTTTGTTTCTGAGCTTCATCAAGCTTGAGTCAGCCATGACAACAAGACCCAATCACTCTGCTTAGATTGTTTTCAATCAAGTAATTATACACTTGACATTCAACAATGAAAAGATCTTTCTTTCATGCATTTCTTTTGAACTGTGATTTCAGTCAGTCAGATTGCATCAGAATATACTAAGAATATTATTATTATAAGCAAGAGTTTAACTGAGCAGAGAAATGCTGCTAAGATGTTTTGTATCAATTTGAGAGTATATATTTTGTGATTAAATTGTATTTTAAAGAGATAGCTATAGCTTTCAGTGAATAATAGCTCTAGAAACTTGATATCAGACAGAAGATAACTAAGATTGTTGATGAAAGAATACTTCATCTTATAATATTTTAATCATACAGTTCAGTATGTATACTTGTATTTAGATGAGAATATCTGTTGAAGATTTATAGAAAGTAAAGAAGTAGTTGTAATGTTGATGCAAGTAGATAAAATCTCTGAAAAGAGTGAATAGCAATGCTGAAAGATTAAGAGATGTGTTGATCTAATCAGTGTGGATGAGATTATGACTGTATCTATATAATATTAATTGACTCTGTTTATAATTAGCTTGCTGTGCAGAGTATTATCAGAGTATCAACTATAGAAAATATTGTAGATTCTGAGACTCTTCTGTCAGTGATTCTTGACATTAATATAGAGGAAGATTTTTAATTGATGATTATCAACAATACACACAAATTTAGTCTGAGATATTTCATGAAGAATAAATTAAAAAGCAAAAGTTCTTAAGACTTCAAACTATATCTGAAGGTCATCAGATCAGCAGTTCAATTGGAAATCTATATTATTATAATCAATTAAATTGATTATAGCTGTGAAAATCAACAGAATAACTGAGTGCACTAGAAAAGCACATAGTTCTCAGACATCTTTTCTAAGTGTTTAATTTTCTTGAAGAAATAAATATATCAGTTTTTGTTTTGTCTGATCAATTTAAGCTTCAATTATTGCTTGATTTTGCTCTTTTACTTCAAATAACTCTATTTAAAGAATAATTATTACCCTTTCCAATTCACAGTCATGTCTACTCTGCTTGAATATCTTTCAGTTGTTAACTTCAGTTTGAATCAAATCAATATCAAAAAAGAGACTAATTTATTTAATAGAGACTGGGAAGATTTGGAGGGTATTGAGGAATGGATGAATTTTATCTATAAAAACTTGATTGCTATACTAGACAATGTCCTCACTCAGTTATACCAGCAATATGAGTTTGACTCCCTCACATCAGTTTGACACTTCATTTATTGTATTATCAATGAGTCAACTGTTACTGCTGTTCTCTTGAAATGAAATCATATCATTGTTGATTGTGCTCTGAAGCTAGTATTCAAGGCATCAAGTACCATTCCAGTGATATCTTGAATTTTAGACAATTACTCTAGTTTTTATAATAAAACAGTTTTATCAGACTGAGCTGAGATTTATTCTAACATGAGTTTTCCTCTCAGCAATCAGATTCTGAGTGATATCAAAGTGTCTGAGAAGTGAAACACAGATCAGCAATATGATCACTTAAAATAAGAGGAATTCTATAAACCACTCTGTCAAGTGATTCACTATACAAAGCTGTTCAACATCAAATACACTTATATCATATTAAACAAAGAATTAGTTTGTATCAGAAGAATACTTTCAGAATATGAAGAGATTTCACTGACTGCTGATTATTCAGTATAGATTAGTCAGTCTTCTGCCACTTCAATCAGACAATTCAATCAGCTTTCACAAGAACTCACAACATCTTCATCTAGAATAGATTCAAATTTATTATTTCAAGTAGTAATTCCACATCCACAATCTCAGCAGAGGAATGAATAATATCTTACCTCAGAGTATAGAATCAGAGTTAGACAGAATAGTATTGTTTCTATCACTGCACTATCAAATATATCACTTGATTCTCTCAGTTTGCTACTGTCATCATTAAGTAATATAAGATCCTCTCTCTCTGCTTATACTGCTGATGAAAACTTTGATGTAAATGAAAACAATATTCAAATAGCTGTGATCTTATGAGATGAAAACAGATCAAAGTATCTAACTATCAATCTTACACTCTTCTGACTTCACATCTTGACAGAATGTGATATTACTTTGTAATCATCATATTTTTCTCTGAGAAAGAAGTTGAATGAGAGGGAGTTCTGAACATGAAAAGTGGGTTCTTCTCATTTGCTTGCTTCTTATCTTTTCTCTTATATTATCTGGCTATAAAAAAGAGAAGTACATTCAAATATCTTTTAGTGTCACCACTTGTTGAGATCAGAGGAATTATTATATAGATTTCTGATGAATATATTGAAATGCTGAGAACTTATAATTTTCTCTTTTGAAATTATCAGATTTTAATTTCTTTTTTAATCCCTTCAATATTGTGCAGTTCAAGTGAACAACTTTTATCTGTCTTATAACTTCTAGACTATAAATCAACAATTTTCCAGTCAGTCTGCTATTTGAAATTTCTCAGTCTACTTCTCTTCTCAAATTCTGAATACTGAGTACAATTTCTATTGTGGAAAAGATAAATAGATCTCTGATTTACATACTGAGCAAAGTTTATCTTCAGTAAAGAACAACTAGAGTACTAATACTTTTGAAAGTTTGATATTATTATACTTCACTATTACTTGAATTCTTTTGAAAGTGATATTGAGTTGCTGGGTGAAAGACAGATTGTAATTTAATATTATAAAAGAAAGTAAAGCATATGATATAAATGATATTTTGATATATATGTTTTATTGAATGTCTGAGTGGTTGTATTGATTCTATCTAGTGAAGGTTAACATGCTTGATGCAGAGTGCTAGTTCATACTAAGAAGTCTAGAGCTCTTATATATTTGTCTTATTTATCTATATCTGTTTGAGAAAGTAATGAAATATATTAACTGATAAGCAAAGCTTTTTATTATTCTTATTGAGCACTAGTTGTTCAGACAGCCACTTCACTGCATATGATTACCTCTATATAGTTAGTTAGTAATTACAATGAGAAGATTAACCATCCCACAGTTCTGACACATTGAGTATATGAAGATCAAAATATAAAGTGTCTTTAGACAGTGACTGATAATAATTGAATATGAGCAATGTAGTTATTAGCAGTACTCAGAGTATGAGAAGAAAAGATCATTGCTGTGAGATGTAATAAAGAAGAGAGTGAACAATATGGCAAAATACTATTGCATAACACCATTCTGAGAGATCTAGATATCATGAAGATAGAGAACTACAGAATCAGATTTTAGACCAGTATTGAGCAACAGATCAACACAGAAAATTTGTTTATATAATTCATTAAAATAACTATACACAGAATCACTAACAAATAACTAATCAGAAAATTCATAGTCTAGATAAAGTGAAGACAAAAATCATTTCTTTGAACTTCATACACAATCTGAAGAGATTAAAAGAAGAGCTTGAAAGTATCATATAATATCTCAGAAACATAGCAGAAAAGATTTATTACTTAATATTTCTTCAAATTTTTATTTTTATTTCAGTGCTGAACTATAAATATCAGATTTGATATTATAGTAAATCAGTGTAATATTCAATATCTATATTTATTCCAGTTGCTAACTAATATTAGAATAATTTTGAAAATAATAACACAAGTTTTCACACTGCTATCACTACAAGTAATATCTGAATGGCTGCTTATAAGTCTGTTATTATCATCTTCTTATCCACTGATTTTGAGACAAAAAGAGAAGAGACTTGAAACAAGAGCAAGTCTATTGTCAACTCTCTTTCAAAACCTCAGAGAGGTATAGTCACAGCCTTTCTATCAATTTATACTTACTCTCTTCTAATACAAGCTGTGATTAATAATTACCCACAAATGGTGAGTTCTATTCATTATGAATGAATTATAACACACTGACTAACATCTATATCAGATCACATCTTTCACAGCTCATCAACTAAAAACAATATTAAAATACAGATCAGAAGAACTTGTGTTTTTATCAGAAAAAACAGATATTAAAAATACATTCACAATTGTAATATCTCTTTATATATCTGATATAGTAAAAGTTGAAGAGTAAGTAGTAGATATGAATCATATCTATCATATTTTGAGCAACTGTTTTGTTGAGATTTCAGATGATGACAAGCTTGTAGTATTGATTATAGATGAGATTATATGAGCAACTCACAGATTATCATCTTGCACTGTAGAGATTGTATTAAGTTAAGAAATCTTTTTTTTTATTAAATCAAACATAAGCTTTGAATTACACTGTACTGTCTAAAGTATAAAGATTCACATCTTGAGATGCAAACTGCTGCATTTCATAGTTTGCACTGTCAAAATTTTCAAAGTCTGATATAAGAGTGACTGTATTCTGAGATGCAAATAGCTGTATTTTGTCATTTATATTGCCAAAATTGTTGAAGTTTGAATTATAAGAGATGATCTGACAGATGAAGACTTTCATTACACTATCAAAACAGTTGAAGTCTAAATTGTGAGAGGCAGTCTGAGATAGAAATTCTTGTCTCACATTATTCAAACTGAAATCACTAGACTGAGGGTTTGAAGAGGATAGAAATTTCAGAGATAATGAATTTCTGTGCTCTTCAGACTGCTGATGACATCTCTGCTCACTTTCAGTAATGTTCAATTATACTATCAGCATTGAATTCACTGACTGAAATATAATACTTCAAGAAAATATACTTCAAGAATCTGTATTGTCTAATTGAACATTTTGATACAGTTTGTTGACTGTAGATTTTTCTTATAACATACTTTGAGAGTAATTTTCAGAAGACATTGACTGCTCAATATTTATATTGTATGATTCAGAACTGTTATCTCTACACTCTGAATTCTCTGATTCTTCAGAATGAGATAGATTAATCACAGTATTTATCAGAGAATTCAGTTCACTATACTGATATATTTGATATATTTGATATTGAGACAGATTTCTATCAATATTATACAGAACTGTTGAATCTGAATAGTGCATTTCAGAAAGATGAAGATTAGATACTGATGAGTTTTCAGAATCTTGTATATCATTGAGTTTTCTGACAGAGCTTTTCTCAGAGAATAATGATTCAATTTTTTTAATAATACAGTGTTGTAAAATCAAACAACAGTGTCTGACTGTATAGAAGAATGAGTGGAATTGAAGATTTTCAGAATAATATCATTTATTTTGTCTGTATTCTACATAATATATAAGTAAAGAGCATTCTCTTTAAACAGTTGATTCTCATCATTGTATGTTGATTGACTCAACTCAACTCAATATAAAGCTTTTTTGAGAATATCAAGTATGTTTTCTTAATCTTTGAGAAGGAAGAAAAAGTTATGAATATCTAGATAAGTCAGAATATCAAAGAATTCATATACAAAAAATATTGCTATCTCTATTTCAGAGATGTTGCATACATTCTCAACTGTCAGTTGTTTAGTTCCACACTTGAATGTAATATAAACAGTTTCAGTGTCAATGAATCAGATCATATGTTTCATATAATATCTAAAGTTTCCATTCTTATTTCTAGCTGATGATGATATTCTGAATACATCATCTAATCTTGTACTTTCTGCTTATTGCAGTTTGCTTTTCCATTGATGGAAATCAAGTACTAGAGATCACTGAGTAAGATTAGACTGGCCGCCGGAACCATGAATTACACATTTGGTTTGGTTTGGTTTGATCCCAGTCCATTTCTTGGCATGATTTTAGTGGGACCAGAACCAGAATGAGAGTGTAAAGTGACTAGAATTATCAAAATATGAGTGAAATGGAACTAAAAAATCTTGATATTCCATATAAAGTGACTGACTATCAAAATCAGAACATGATCTGGAACTGATCATGATTTTGACTCAAGTTTGGTCCCATTCTGATGATTATATAATACATCAATCTGATGATATAATTGGTGGAGATATTACCTCTATTTTGCTTAGTGCTGCTGTCAATCTATCCACCACTGCCAATCTACCCACCACCGCCAATCTACCTACCGCTGTCAATCTATCTACTGCTGCCAACCTATCTATCACTGCTAATCTATCACTGCTAATCTATCACTGCTAATCTATCACTGCCAATCTATCTACCGCTGCCAACCTATCTACCGCTGCCAACCTATCTATCACTGCCAATCTATATAGGGTAAATCATGGTTCCATTTGATTCCATTTTGTAAAATGGGATTAAATGAGACCAGAATCACTAATTTATTAGTAAAACATGATCTGAGACTAGATTTATAATATAAACAGTGTAAAGTGACTAATTTGCTAAACACTATATGGAATCAGAACTAAGATATCTAATAATGGGACTGAGGAAAAATTTGGTCCCAGTTCCATGCATGGTCACACGGCCAGTCTAAGTAAGATACTGAATGAATCTTTTCTTAGACTCTGATATATACTTTCTGAAAATGCTTTTTATATGGTCAAGGCAACAGTTTTCACTTTATAAATTCTCAAAGAATTCTTTGACTATATTGTAGAAACTATGTTTTGAAAATTGACAGATATTGTTGAGATTTTCTTTTATCTTCTGCAAAAGATACTGAGCTCAATGTGAGAGAGAAGAATTGAAATTGAATGAATATGTCTCTGAAAGTACAACATTCATTGTAGATTGTATCTTATCTTTGAGAACTGAATTCTTCTTTTCAGAAGTAACATTTGAAGCAGTGGGTTGCTGAACTGATTCAGAGTCAATGAAAATAAAATGAATCAAACTCTCTTCATAAGCATTGTCTAAAGTGTCAGTGGTTTGCTGAAGCAATTTGTTGTTGATAGAAGTAGAAGAAATGTGAAAAAAGTAAGTAACAGTGTGCATCTGCTGATATAATGTATTGAAGTATTGAATAACTGTTATTTCAACTCATTCTGCAATTGTCTTGAGAGCAAAGATTACATTTATATAATGAACTCTTAGCAAGTCTGAAGATACTTGCAGTAAGATTTTCAAAATTGATGATACTTCTGATTCTGTTATCTTGAGCTGTTGAACTCAAAAAAAGAAGAAGAATAAAGCTTCAGCAAAGAATTTGATAAGATGAAATGAGTTAGATAAAATTAGCAGCAATGCAAATATTGATAGTATTGCTTACTATCAGTGACTATTGTTTTATTGATAGTTCATTGATGAGTCTGTTAATGAACTCTTATTTTATTGATAGTTCACTGATCAGTCTGTCAATCAATGCATCAGCTGATGAAGCAGTCAGTAAATGATGAAATAGATAGACTTATCACTGATCTGTATATAATGATATCTGTTGAATCAAATTTGTCAACAACTTACAATTGATTTTCTCATATTTTGAATTTATACACATTTTTGATGCAATAGTCTGTCTGCACTGATGAAGAAAAACTTATCAACTCAATAGAGAGACTAAATTTTCAAAAAAGCAGAATCTGTTGTTTTGTAGCTCTTCAAAGTTGATGTGTTATAAATAAATTACTGCTCTGTTCTGAGAGAATGACTACTGATATTACATTAATGTTGCTTTGATCTCTACAGCATCATTACTACTTGATTTCTCCTTGTCAATACTGCATTCTATGGAATGAACTTTTCTCAAAAGTAGCAGCACTATGATGACTTCAGACAAGAGTGATATTGAGTCTGAAAATGAGTTTTTTGAACTTTCTTTCTCAATCAGCAACAGATACAGATACTACTATTATATCTGTGTCAAGAGTACAAGAAAACTTGCATCAATCACTGATATAAATGTGATATACTAGCTCAGCTTGAATCTGTGTCTTGTAAAACAGATTAATAACAATAGAGTAACTATTTGTACCAGCTCTGAGCAATTTTTTGTCATTCAAAATTTGCTGAAATAAGAATGCCATATCTTCAATAATTGAAAAGTTCTTATTTGAGACAGAGAGTGGCTATCTGATAGCTATAAATCACAAAACATCTCTCCATCAGATCATTTCAAAATGAATCAACTTGACTTTCTTTTCTTACAAAATGTATTCTAACATCTCATATGCACTTCTGTCAGCAGCACTCATCATACTAAATATAATACATCTTATCTTACTTACTGTTCACCACTCTCAATCTCATCATTCATCTGAGATATTAATTTTTATTCTCTTTATCTATATCAATGCCATTATCATTGATATTAGTCTATCAGGCTTAAGATGCAGAGGTGAGCAGTCCTCTGAGATGATGATGGTAAATGCTAAATACTTGTTTCAGATATACCAGCATTTTACTATTTCTTGAAAATATATACAGCATTTCTGCTAGCTCTTGAGATGCATTATTCTCAGTTCTCTGCTTTGATTCTTGCTAACTGCAATGTCTAGATAATTCAGCTGAGTAAAATTCAGACTGAATTATTTATAAATATTCTTCTGCATTGATTATTTTTAGAGTATTGTTTTCTATCCTCTGCAGTAAAGCTCAGATTGATTTTATAATATACTCTTCTCTCTAATCTTGATAGATCTTTACTCATTGAATTAGCTTGATTATCTATAAAGTATTAATAAAAGATACAGCTGTGGCTGTATCTATTGACTATATAATTCTTGTAATTGCTGATCTACTTTTTTAATGCAGAATTTGCAGTATATTATCTCAGAGATCTATTATCTATAAAATTGCAATTCATACACTTCTTATTATCATAACAGCAGACTTTGCTGCAGATGAACTCATTCACAACTGATCTCTCTGAATTGAAGTAAATTCAGTGAAATCATAAATATCACTTCAATATATGCTGATATAAATTCAGACAATGTTGATTATCACTATTGATATTTATCTGACTCAAAATATTTCCACTCTGTCTGAAGAGCCAGAGAACACAGTGTTATTATTAAACTCAGAGAATATATTCAATCTAGATCAGCTCAGATTTTATTAAGAAAATCATTCTGCTCATCTTTCTTTCATTTCAAGCTGTGATAGAGCTATAGTGATGATAAAGACTGTAGTGAGGTTTGACACTGAAGCAATATCAATGATCAAGAACTATACACAACTAGATAAAATTGAAACAGCTCACTCTGAAATAGTATATCTGATACATCATTCTCTTCTGTTTCTGCTGTGATGATCTAACAGTAATTTCTAGAAAATTAAAGCAGTGATCTCAATTTACTATTCAGATCTATCAATCTTGAGTACAGAGATATTTACTGTATAATGTAAGAGATGTAAGAGAAACTATTCACAGAAGCTGAGATACAATGAATTAACTGCTTATAGCAATGGAAAAGCTGCACTTCAATTATTTCAGCTCTGATTTTTTAAATTCTTTTTTATTTTACTTCTTTTTCTTTTACAACTCTTATTCATGACTGACTTCTCTATACTGTGCTGTTATATAACTTCTCAGACAACACATTCAATTTTTTCTATTTCTGATTGCATTGAAATGTGGCTGCCTCTAGTCATATAGCAAGGTCTCATACTCTTCTAAATTTACTTGCTTCTAATTGCTTGAACATTGAAGAATTTTAGCTATTTCTATTTAATATCATAACAATATCAATTGATCTAACTTTCAGGTTTCATTTCTGCTCTCATCTTATCTTCTTTGCTGAGAAGCTTATCATGCAGCTGAATGCTTCTTACTCTAGTCTTATAGCTTCAGAATAAAAATATTAAAGCTAAAAACTTGAGCATAAATATCTTCAGATCTTATATGATATTTTTCACTTTATAATCTAATGAAGATACAATTGAGTACACAAACAGTTTAGAGCAGAAAGCAAAGTAATTCTGAGTTTGAGAGATATTGATTTTCTTAGAATATTCTATTCATTGTGTAGCTAATATCTTTTCAGAGATGAACAAAGATTTGATTTTGAGTCAGCAAATACAGAAAAGAGCAAGCACTGATATAATACAAAAAAATACAGAGCTCAATAAGAGAATCAACAGATCTCAGAATTAAGATGACAATCAAATCATAATATATAATTTATTGAATAAAATACAGAAAAAATATCAAATCAAGAAAGAATATATTCAAAAAGCAGTTCATCAATGTCTGAGACTCTACTGCTGCAGCTGTGAGAAGAATATTAGTAATAAAGAAAAATATTGATGATGTGGCCATGCATTGTATTCAGAGTGCTTATATGAAAAAAGACTGTGTAGAGAAAAAATATCAGTTGATTCATCACACAAATCAAACCAAGTGAATAGCTATCATAATACTCAGACAAATCTTCAAAAAAGCTCAGTTCTGATAATTCATCTTAATCAAGCTATTAACAGTAATGAGGATTCAGAAGCACTCTATATATTATCTTACACTGAACTGAAGCAGAAACTGAAGAAAGATGCAATAAAAATAAAAGATCTGAATTAATCAAGTTATCAAGTGCTGCTACTGCAAAGAAACTGACTCAGCAGTCAACAGATGCATATGTGAGCATAAATATTATAGAATATGTTTCCATTACTCAGAATAAGCTCAATATGACAGGCAAAGCTGTGAAAGAGAGTGCAATTATGCTGTGGGAAATTTAGACAGAGACTCTCAGATCAACAATTTCTTCAATAGTTTAAATTTAATTCTCAACTTTTAAGTCAGATATTTAATGAAACATTTGTGTCAATACTGTGCATGGATTCTGAACAGAGACACTTGTGATTGACTAAAAAGACATCAAGAAAAATAATGCTAATTGTGTCTTACTCAGATAAGAAGATACAGTAGCTACTTAATTTCTCTGTAGTAGAACAGCTGAGAAAGAGCAGATGAGCAGCATCATTTATTTTATTTGCATCTTTTAATTAGTTATTAATTGTAAGACTCTGAACAGCTATAAGAATAGTCATATTTATTCACACTTATATAGCAAAATACAAATTATTATCTATAAAAGTCTCAGAATCATGAAGAAGTTGATCAAGACTTTTATAAAGAGTATATAATCAGCTTCAAGTTGTCTTTCTATTATAATAAGTTTATTGTTTCCATAAGTTTATTGTTTCTTAATGCTTATTTTATTCAGAAATCTCTTGATATTGTTGCTCAAGAGAGATGAGATATTGATCAAAATATTGCCAATCTGAATGATCTCTATAGTACATTACTTCAAATGAGACAGAATATTGAAGAAAATATTGACACTCTGAAGAAACCTCTTCAGCATCTTAACAATGCCAAGACAACTGATAACATACAAAAATATCTTCAAGAATTTTCTATTGAATTCCACAAGCTTTTTTTGTTGTTTGAAAAGCTGACTGATTTTATATTGTGCACTTTGAGTATAGATATAGAAACAGAGAAATTGAATGGATTCAGATGGTATATAACTGCTTTATAAGAAGATTACAGATATATATAGCAGATTGTGTACACATACTCATTATATTGTCATTTGCAAGATGCTAAGCTTTGTTAAGAGGTACAGTATCTTCAAGAACAGATGTATGATTTAGAAGCTGTTTGTAAAGAAAGCAAGAAGCAACTGAAGACAGACTTGAAAAATCTGAAGAAGAATCTGTTTTAGTGCATATTAATATATTTTATTCATAAAATCTCAAACTCATTCAAAGTGATCTCAAATCTTCAAGCAATACATCAGAATAATTAGATTGTTGCTTGTTGAAAATGCTACTGAAGAATGTAAATGAATGATGTCAAACTGTATATAAATAAATGCTGTCAGCTCTTCTGTATTTTTGTGGCTTATTGAGTATGAATGATTATGAATATATTAATCTTCAGTTGAGTTGAATAAAGTGAAGATTCAAATCATTTATTCTGTATTAATAAATTTCAGAGGCTCAATCTGAGTTCTCTGAGCAGAAAGCAGTAAGACTGACTTGCACTCTGAATCTTATTGTATCTCTCACTAGATTTCATAAAGAGAGATCTTGCATTCACTCTTCTTCCATCCTCTTATTCTCTACACATGTTGATGCTAGCTGGCATGGAATCACAGAATTTCAATCTCAATTATTTTTTTGACCTCTGTTTCAAAAGACTTTTAAGCTGATTTCTAGTTTTTACTCTTCTCTTTATCTTATTTAATATTGTCTTCTGAACAATTGTAATAGCTGCAGTGTGGTTAGCTGCTCAGTTGATCAAAATATTTCCTCAGTTACAAAGAGCAAAGACAAAACAGAATTGAACAATGAGCTGTTATAGTATCTCTCTTCAGATGATATCATAATATTGAAATATAAAAACAACTATCATCAAACTATCTGTTGAACTGAAACAGCAGATTGTGAGTTATCTGAATATGAAAGATATCATATATCTAGTCTGTATCTACAAATCCTTTCTCTTGATTAAGCTATATCTTTATAAAATCATCAACTTGGATATCTTCAAGAAGACATATTTTCATATGTTAAAATTGTTGGCAATGATCAATAAAGATTCAACTCTGACTGAATATATCAAAACATTTGAGATTGATGATCTGAGAAAAAATGATATCAGACAGATGAATGAATTGAATGAATTGATGAAAGCAGAGAAATAAGAGATCAGCTTATCAGCAGATGAAAGTGTCATATACTTGCTATCTCAATTGAATAATCTCAAGTTATTTTTCCTCAATCATCTTTATAATGAGATGCATCTAACCATCTTTAACTTTGCCACACTGCCAAGTCTGACAAAACTCAAAGTATCAGTGAAATCTCTAGTATTATATTCATCATCTTTAATCAATCATCTGCCCCCTACATTGAAATGTCTTTATATGAAAGAGATGAATGATGAAGTGTACAAAGATATCTTATCTCAATTGCTGATAGACTATATCAATGCAGCTTCAGCAAAGTTAAAGCTGATCTTCATTCAATCATATACTGAATATTGAAAAGACAGTACCATCTTATTGAACAACATATGTAAAAATTGTGAAGTGAAACTAGAACTTCAATACTGAATAGAAATGTGTGAAATCTGAGGTTTTGATTATATAGTGATTCTGAAAACTTATGAAATAGAGAGTCATTGACAATACATGCTGCTCAATCATTGAAATCAATAAGTGAATATAAAAAGCAAAAGAGATTTCATCACTGATTGTAATATGAATTGCAAGATACTGATTGATATATAATCTTCTTGAATCTCAAATTTTAATCAATGATTTATCTTATGATGCAGTTATTGATTGATTATCAGACACATTCAGCTAGTATCAATAAAATTTAAACTGATACTGTTGAATACAGAATGTCATCTGATCTTGAGACTACTTTGCTGCTTATTTCTGATTTTGAGAAACTGCTTGTTATGATCCCCACTTTACAGAAGATATCTCCTCTTAGTTATTCATATCTCTTATATCTACTCTCAAAATATTATGTTTTCAAAACCAATAAATTATATAAGTCACTAATAGATGAATCTTGAGTATATATTTTCTTATAAATTCAGACTACATCAGCATCTCTTTGCTGAGTGATGAAGATTGCACTCTCTTAATATGTCTTGATATATTGATATATAGATCTCTTCATTGGTCTATAACTTTTAATCAAAGATTTAATTATCATTGAGAGTGTTCTCTAACCCACTCTATACAGTCTACTTCAGAATGTGGAGAAAGGCTATAAGCTGTGTTTCATACAATGCATGGTTGATAGTCTTGCTGAAACTCATTAAAATACACTCTCAAAACTTCTTTTTGCTCTTACAGATATGAAGACAGTCTATATTTATAGATTGAAAATATAGCTTTTGATCTAGCAATTTGTTTAGAAGTCTCAATGAATTGACTTCAGCTACAATCATTATAGATAACTTGTATATCTGTCAAAGACCTCTCTCAACTGAATTTCAGAACATTGAAATCTGAAATCTCAACATCTGAAAGACTGTTTTTGATTTTATTGATACTCATCTCACAAGTTATGATGCTGGCATTCTGAAAGCCAGTCAGATTCTTGAAAAAATCACTAAATCAGATAAGTATATTGAAACAACTCTGTCATCAGAGTTGCAAATTCTATCTTTCTACTCAATATTAGACAATTTCACAGATATTATTGACAATATCAACACAAATTTCAGCTCTCAAAAGTCTCAAATATCATATTCACTATATTCATACAAAACAAGATTGCTTTCTCTGTGACAAAATTATTCAGCTTCTGTAGAAAGTTATAAAAACAGATTTAAAACTGAAAAAGATGAAAATAAAGCTGAAACAGTTGCAGAAGCTGACTGAAAAAGATATTTACTTTGCATTTTCTTCTTTCATTCAGCTTTCTTTCTTTGCAAAGTTTGAAGTGAAAGTTTCAGAATAAGTTTGAAATATATTGATAATCTGTATTTACTTCTCTCTGATGCAGAGCTCTGTGTGATTTTCTGTTGTACAGTATATATATCATTTGCTGATTGATAATATTGTTGAATCAAAGAAAAATGATTGATTACTCAAAAATAGAATTATCCTTGCTTATATTAATAAAAAATAGTGCATTCTGGAAAATTAGAAATTCTGAATATTGAAGAAAACCTCAGTGATGCCAAATTCTCTACACAGCTGAAATTAAGAGTTTCAAGTAATAACTTATATAAATCTCAATAACTGTCTTACTGTATATGATCTGTTCTTGAGGCATAAACTCTGAACTATTCTTCTAACTAATAAAGTTAGTGATTACACAATGGCTATGCATATCTTAAGCTTAAAATTATGACAAAATTATACCAGTTGAGAGTGCTTATGTTGTGTATTGTCTGATGAGATTTGAAATGGTTTTCACTTCTTGAATTCTTTGGATTGATGCTGATGTGACTGTGATATTTGATATTAGCTAATGTATTTTATCACTTTCTCAGCTGATCTAATATTTTATCAACAGAAATTCAAAGCTCTGTCATTCAGTGACTCAGAATATCATCACTGTATATTTATCTTCTCTAATTCTTCAGACTGAGATGATGAAGATTATAATCTCTGACAGCTATATTTTTCTGATTGATGCATCTTGTCCACTCACTCATTGCCTTGTTTGCATCTTATATTAATGCAGGAAATGATACACTGCTGAAATCAGAGAATAAGCTCTCATTGCAACTGATAGTTTGAGATTAATTTTCTGACAGAGAATGGCTTCTACAGTGAGTATCAAGTCTAATGTTTGATTTTTACTCATTTTGACAATCATCATCAGCTTATTATTTTGAGTGAACACAGACTAGCTATTCAAGACTTATTCTTATACAAGAGAAAGGGTCATATGAATCATTTGTCTTATATCTTATTATATACATATGTGATTTTGACACTGATGCATCAATCAAGAGATGAGCTGTCAAAAATGACTACTCCACTTAGCAGTCTGTGATTTCTGCTCATTTTTCATTATTTTCTGATTTGACTGATTATTCATAAATATAAAGAGATAGAAGCAACTAGACTGGCCAGTGGGACCATGAATTTCACATTTGATTTGGTTTGATTTGATTCCAGTCCATTTCTTGGCATTATTTTAGTGGAACCAGAATCAGAATGGGAGTGTAAAGTGACTAGAATTATCAAAACATGAGTGAAATGGGACTAAAAAATCTTGATATTCCATGTAAAGTGACTGACTATCAAAAATAAGAACATGATCTGAGACTGATCATGATTTTGACTCAAGTTTGGTCCCATTCTGATGATTATATAATACATCAATCTGATGATATGATTGGTGGAGATATTACCTCTATCTTGCTTAGTGCTCAATGCTCTGATGGCTCACTATTAGATCCTCTATCTACCACTGCCAATCTATCTACCACTGCTAATCTATGCCACTGCCAATCTATCTATCACTGCTAATCTATCACTGCTGCCAATCTATCTACCACTGTCAATCTATCTATCACTGCCAATCTATCTACCACTGCTAATCTATCACTGCTAATCTATCACTGCCAATCTATCTACTGCTGCCAATCTATCTACCACTGCCAATCTACCTACCACTGCCAATCTACCTATCACTGCTAATCTATCACTGCTAATCTATCACTGCTAATCTATTGCTGCTAATCTATCGCTGCTAATCTATTGCTGCTAATCTATCTATCACTGCTAATCTATCACTGCCAATCTATCTACTGCTGCCAATCTATCTACCACTGCCAACCTATCTACCACTGCTAATCTATCACTGCTAATCTATCGCTGCCAATCTATATAGAGTAAATCATGGTCCCATTTGGTCCCATTTTGTAAAATGGGATCAAATGAGACTGGAATCACTAATTTATTAGTAAAACATAATCTGAGACTAGATTTATAATATAAACAGTGTAAAGTGACTAATTTACTAAACACTATATGAGATCAGAACTAAGATATCTAATAATGGAACTGAGGAAAAATTTGATCCCAGTCCCATGTATGGTCATATGGTCAGTCTAGAAGCAACTCTGTCTTAATCTGTATATTTGTATACTTCACTGTCTGTTCTTTTTCAGAAACTTTATAAGTTATATTTTATTATATCAAGGCAAATCAGTGAGTCAGCATGTTCTTCAATCAATTAATAAGACAATTGCCTGCCTCTTCTCCACTTGCTTTCAAACTCTATATTCCTCAATATTGATATTCAGATCAGATTGAAGATATTGTTGATACTGAGAAGTGTACTCATGAGAATGAGATTGAAGAGCAGATATTATACAGTGGGAACTCAATGGCATCTGATTCAGTTACACTGACTCTTGAAGAATTTCCAGATATTGAGAAGTTTGATCAGCTTATGAAGAGGTAACACTATATCTATTCATCTCTGAAAAAGATCACTGACAGATTATTAGTTATTATACTTTAAGTTCAGAAAAAATCTTAATAACCTCAAACAATGCTGAACAGATAAGAATAATACTTCTTAACTCTGAAGACACATTTATAGAATCAGCAAATTTTCAGTATGAATATTGAAATTTCAGTTCTTTTTAGATTGAGAAGTAATATATAGTCATTTCAAATCTGATGCTGATATATGATTTGAAGGCACTGAGTGAAAAAATCATTCACACTTAGCAATAATCAGATACTCAAGATATATTTTGAAAAGCCATATGAAATAATATACTCTCAGACTGATATTCATCTAGAATAAAACATTGATCTATCACAAAGAAACTCTAAAACTCATTGTAATCAAAGAGAAGCTGTTTGAAATTCTGACAGAAGCATATCAGCAATGTCAATATGAAAATCAGAGAAAGACTTTAGCACAAGCTAAAATGACATATTCTAAGTACATTTATACTACAGACTCAAATTTCATCTTAGAAATATCAAATAAACTAACTGCAGAATTAACAGAATCTCTGAGATACTAATTCAATAATATATAAAAATATACTCAATATGCAGTTCAGTACTATCTGAACCATCAGTATTGACTTTGAAAGAATTTTCAAATGTCATTGAGTTTGACAAGTGTATAGTAAGATATCTATACCAATTCAACACTGAGAGAGGCTACTGATATATTTATTAATTATATCAAACATTTATCTAATAAACTTAGAGATAAAGCTATAATATTCTGAAGTATGACTGAGAAGATTGAAAAGACACTTCTTGATGACACTATAGAATCAGTTAAGTTTCAGTATATATATTTCAATCTTCTGAATAGTCATATCATTTAGAGGCTGACTTAAGTGTTTTGAAGAGATTGATTCAAAAAGATGTTCATATTAGAGCAGATCAATGATCAGCTTTCAGTCTTCTAAGAAGAGAAACTCATTGCAACTGAAGAGAAGCTCTTTAAAATTTTGACAACAGTATATCAGAAATGTGAACATGAAGATCAGAAAAAAACTTCAGCAGAAGTTAATAAATTGTATTCTTGATAAGTATATTCATTGCTGTCTGAAAATATTTTGAAAAGATAATCTTAACTAACTTCAGAATTAACAGGGTTTTCAAGAAACTAATTTATAAATTCATTTATATATGCTCAACATACAGGCTGAAATTCACTGAATGATCATTCATATATGGATATGATGAATGCAAGAAAAGCTATCAACAGCTGAAATATCTGAGATGATATCAGTTGAATCATATGCATTATATTTTCTCTTCTATTGATTTTTTCTGTTGCTGATTTTAGCAATAAGACAACTCTAAGAATATCTATCATTGCAACTTCTCTAACTGACTTCAATATCACAAATCAACAGATTCTCTGACAACAAAGTTTCAGACAGACTTCTATTACTGTGAATACATCAATTCTTCTATAAATGAGTCTTACAACTCTATTCTTTTCAATTCTCACTCTCTTAGAAAATATAAAGATGAAATTCACAATCTCTATAAGCAAAAGATTCAGTGCTGTCTATGTACAAAGGAAAAGATCTTTTCTTACAATGATAGCTTTGTAAAGTATATGTGGATTTTTCATCCCAAAGTTGATTGATCAGACAAGTGGAAATGCAAGTCAATATATTCTTGATCAATCAACAAAACACTGCTTCAAACTACCACTACATATATATACAATATTCTTAAGACTCAATCATTCTAATTCAATTCCAACCACTGAACTTCTGCTCTCTGTTCACTATTATCTGCTTAGAAACTAAGTTGTTTAGTGATCTTTCTCATACACTGTGTAAATTTTGCTACTTAGTTCTATATAATGTATTCTGTGCATACTGTACCTTGATACAGCTGCTGAGAACAGAAGACAACAGTTTGTAGTTACAGTAATTGTCTCTATACCAATTTTCTCTAATTATTGTGTGAATATGATGAATGTATGAAAAACTCTGTTCTCTTGTATTACTATCTGAAATATGAAAACTTTGATATTTTATAATCAGATATTCTTCTGAACAAATATTCTTCTGATCAAATATTTTTCTAATTAAGCATTCTTCTGATCAAATAGTCTCTCAGTCAAACAGTCTCTTAATTAAGCATTTTCTAGAGTTCTCTAGATCTAGTATTCTCTCAGTTTACCATTCTCTTATACACAGTAATAGAAGTTGAGTATACAACTCTACAATCATCAGTTGTTTCAGATCAGTGATATAAAAGAGCCACAATTTTGAATTACAAAATCATGATCTGCAATTTGAAATTGTGATCTGATGTTGCAAGTGCTGCAATAAAACAACTGATCACTTGAAATAATCTTTTGACAGAAGTATTATTTTGAAACACTTCTTTGACTCAAAGGCCACTCTTGAATCTTCACTCATAGCTATAAAATGAAAGCTCTTCTTATAGAAATACAGTATATAAGAACAGTCATATCTCAGAGTCTTTATTTTCTATTGTGTTTCAGTGACATAAGATGCAGTCATCAATCTCAAAGAACTTCAAAAAGTCATGAAGTGAGTGCAATAGTCTCATTCAGATATGTTATCAACAGAAAGAGACACTGTGGTGTATGCTGTATAGTTATTTTAATGACTGTCATTGTAGAGATGTCTATCTTCTCATTCATGAAGACAATCAGTACTTTACAATCAAATTTAGTGAAGACAATGACTTAAACAGTCATTTTCCATCATCAGATAAAAATATTGTAAGTCATTTACAGCTGCAGAAAGACATCTTGCTGATATAAATATAGAAAAAACTATATTCTTCACCATTCCAAATGATATATGAGAGTTATCTCAAACCTTGAAAATTCAAAAAAAAAGAGCAGGGCAAACAGAAAAGAAAACCTGAGAAGAGAAGTGAATAGTTTTTGATATATTAACAGCTTGAGAATCAGCAGCTCACAGTTATATATATTGTAATGAAACTTCTGCTGAAAAATCTATTCATACTCAATCAATTCATATAGCTTTTGTGAAATACTCATTGATGATTCAGCAGATGTACAAATCTTTTGATTCAGCTCTCTTCTTGAACTAATCTGCAATCATGCAGATGCTTTAATGCATTCTTCAACAGATGATTGAATATGAAATACACTGCAATGACTTGATATCAATAGTAGTAAACAACTGAGGATTTGAGGCCACAGTGTTTGATGTATGTCTTTGATCACATATTCAAGACTATCAGACAATGATTGTGGTTTGAGATTTTATTTACTGTTTCTGATGCAGAGTCCATCTAGTTTAATTTTCTGTCATACATACATCTTTTTGTTCCTCTTTGGAAAGTTTAATAAATTAGTTAGATCAAAAATAAAACAATTCAACTCAGTACATGAATATTCAAGAACTTTTCAGCTTATAATAACTGTCACTGTTATTTTAATGCAAAATGAGAAGAGATTTTCTATGAGAGCTGATGTTGACTAATTTATATCAAAGTGCTTATATTAGCTAGTACAGTTACTCAGATATAGATTGATTAGTATAGATCAGTTTAATCTGTGCTGAATAATCTGTACATATTATAAATATAGAGTAGTGATTGTAGATTCTTCAGTGATCTATAACTTTTGACTGAAGTACTCTATAGATACAAATCTTAGCAGATTCTGTAGCAGGCAAATCAGTACACTTTTCAATCTATATCAGCTGTTATATTTGATATACTGATTTATCTTTCTTTAGATAAACAATTCATACTCTTCACATCAGAAGAGCATCAAGCTGTGATTTGATTGATTTACATGATCTGCTTAGCAATTACTTCCATGAGATTCTTGTCACAGAAAAGGTAGAATGATTCTCAAATTGCTTATCAAGTCTATAAAATTTCTACTCTTTGAAGAATTCTCTTAGAAAAATCCTTGATTGCTTTTCTCTTATTTTCTTTTCTGTTTTCTTTTTCATTTTGACAGCTGCAATGGCTTTTCTTGAGGAATAGAAATGGTACTTCAAATCACATAGCAGACTGGGTGGGATATCAGCAGTTTATTTTGAAGGAAATTATTCATATATTCATTAATACCACTATCATATCTAAATCATCTAAATACACTGAATCTCATTGACACATTAAAATAAAATCAAAAATTAAAAATTGCAAAGATGGTGTAAGAATTTGAAGTTTCATATACAACATTGATTGAGTGGGTTAAAGAAAGCAAATTAAGAACTATAAGGGTTTCAATCAATTGAATATTGAATGACAGAGAAAGCTCTTAAGAGATGGATAATACAATTGAATATTAATTTTTATCCTTTCATCATTGAGCATATTGAAGCTGCTGCAAATCATATATTAATTCTTCATCACATCAATTCTGACATCAATCCTCTGACTGTGAGCAAAATGTGGGTATATTAGTTTACAAATTATCTGTCAGAGTATAGCAGAGTGGAGCAGAAGTCAATGAATTTAAAATGAGTGTCTAGTGAGAATATAAGCTTCATCATCAACTGATTTGATTGCTATGAATCTATATTCAATCAGTACAATTTTCATATGGATGATGTTTACAACTTTGATGAGATTGAATTTCAGAAAGAGAAGAGATATGGGCAGCTAACTGCTTATTGAAATGCAAATTCTGTTATACAATCTTCATATTCTCATGAATTAATAACTGTGTTGGAGTGTGCTGCTCTATCTCTGCTGATTGTAATGAGATTAAAAGTTCATCTAGAAGATTGATATACAGATACCAACTTGCCTGACAATTATACAATTACAATATCTGAATTCAACTTCACTAATGATAAGATTGCATTTGAATAAATTAAAAGATTTAACATATTGAGCAAGAAACATCAGATGAGAAGTCATTGATTATTACTGTTTGACAATTATAAATCTCATCTAATCAAAGAATTTCTTCAATATTGTGACTTTCACAACATTATCATATTTGAATTCCCTTCTCATACAAGTCATATATTGCAACCTCTCAATGGTATTTCTTTTCAACAATATAAACACTATCATATAAAAACAATTAATGAGGCTGTCAGCTACAGATACTTGTCAGTGTTGTTAATATAATAGATAGCACACAACTTTATTTTGTAACCATTCTGAACTAATTAGTATAGAAATAATCTTCTCTCTAAATTATATATATGAAGTCTTTGATTTACCTCTTTAATTCTATCATTGCAAAGAGTGCTGTTTTTATAATTACTCAAACAATTTTGAGAACAAGTCTGCATCAGAAAATGCAACACAAAGCAATCTAAATCTCATCTTTATTCTCTCACAATATATACTTCACTCTCTGCAACTGGTGTCTGAAATAAATCTAAGATCATCAATTACAGACAATTTTAGAAGCTGATGATAACAATGCAAAATAGAGGTATGGTATTTAATGATAGATACATATTCAAGATTTGTGTCATTCTAATATACAAAATGTATCTATCACTTATCAGTTTCTGAGGATTTCATTGAACCCATCAATGCCATAAATTCAAGAAGATTAGCATTGAAAGTTACTGTTTCATTGAAACAACTTCTTCAGATGATCAAAGTATATGGCAGAGAGACATCTTTTTAAACTCCACTCTTCTTTCTTTCACTTCTGATATTCATCATTCATACCACTATATTATCAACAGCCTGTTTAGAAGATCATCTGTTCTCTATCAAGAATGACAGAATCTCAGCCAGGCTGAATTCCAGCTCTGATATCTTACCAGCAAACTCATATACTAGTGAATTGACTACTTTCTGTTCAAAGACAAATCAGAAGAGCTGAGCTATTGTTTCTTTATCTATAAAATAAAAGTCAGTTTTTACATTCATACAACCAGCTTGCAAAAGTGCACTGTTGACTAGTTTGATATAACAGATTGTCATGATTAATACTTAGCCATCTTCTACATTATTAATCTTCTTATAATCTAGTCTCTGATAATTTATCACAGACTTGGAATTCATCACAAGTCAAACTGTCAGAAACCCTTTTATATAGAGAGAGCTACAAGCTATGAAAAACCATTGAGTTGATATACACATGATTGATAACTGCAGAGGACAGCATCAGCTAGAAGCAGATCATTATTTGAATGAGACATTCAGTAATTGTATATTGTGCCATTTTCTTTGCAATCAGAAATACATAAATTTCTAGAGAATCAAGTCAATAATTCAGTCAATTCAACTTTGAAATCTTGAGCAGTGTAACTATCAAAATATTGTGAAGAAAACATATAATCTCAGAATATTGACTTTCCAAGTTGCAGAAATAAGAGAAGAAATAAGAGAAAGAAATAGAAATAACAAAGAAAGATATCTGAGCAATTAAGAAGAATATAAGCTTTCAACTTCACTTATCATGATATGAAATCTGTTTCAATTGTCTTGAGTATCTCTTAGAAATTAAATTCATTTCAAAAAACTTCTTCATCATCTCTCTGAACTCTGTGGGCTTTGTGATGATGAGATCTTGAGTGACTATTTCAATACTTCTCTCTCTGCTTATATATTATATTGTATATAAACTCCACTGTTTCTTCAATAGATTCAACATTCTCATTTCTGCAAATAACTTCTGCAATTATGAGGTCTTCTGCTTTGCTGAGTACTTTTGCTATATTTGAGCAGAAATCAACTTTCTCTGTATATACTCCATTGATATGATGATAGAAGCCATATACTACTGAGAACAATCTTTCACTTATAAGATTTCAATGTTGTGAAATCACTACTCATAGAATCTCATACTCACCCATTTCTGAAACTTTGAATCTCAGCTCTTTCCATCCACTTGATTCAATTTTTCCAATCTCTGAAAGACTTTTGATGACTTTGACAACTGTCAAATCATCAGCTTATATAGCATTGAGAAGCTTACAGCTGCCATCTTCATTTTTCACAATAACTTGAGCAAAGTTGCTGTATATATTTATATAAGAAATTCTCTGTTCATGAACTGTGTATTCAGATTGTATATATTATAAAATCTTTCAGAGAGAGATCTGAACTCATCTTTTCTTAATATTTTTGAAAGACAGAATCTGAGTTGCCATCTGAGTCATTGAAGCAGTCATTGCTTGAGTTTGAATTAGAGACAAAATGATTGTAGTCAATTCCATTGCTTGACTACAGACTATTAGCTACTGCTAAGACAGTGAGATGAAGACATTACTTATCAATGTGGGCATGAGAAATCACTATTTTCTGATATATTTCAATAATACTGAGCTCATTGCAATTGACACTCTGTGTGAATCTTTACTTGATATATCAGACATTGAGTGTAACTTGTTATATCATTTATGATTATTTTCATACAAACAAGACACTCTGTAGTTGTATATGAAGTTCAGATTTCTGAATATCTCAATTCAGCAAACACACTGTCAACTCTGACTCTTATTTCTTGAAACATCACTGTATTTTGAATGATAATATATAGATGAAAATATACTTTGTTAATAGTTGATTCATCTATATAATATAGCTGTGATGGTTGATCATTCTGTGAATTCAGTTCTGAGATTTTGAAGTTCAACTCAGTGATCTTTGTAGTAACTTTCTGATGTATTGATGTAAGTTGCTTAATTGATACTTCTTTAACAATTTCATCTCACAACTTTATTATAAATGGGATTAGCTCATGTCAAAATAGCACTCAGTATATTCTAAGATCTTCTGAGTATGTATATCTTTTCACTGATAGTAACTGAGCTCATTCTTCAGAAAGATGTAGGGATTTATATAGTACTTGAAGTTTTACAGACTTGAAGAAGCTTTATAAATTCAAAAACAGCTGAATTCAGATTTTATTTGTGAATCAACAGTTTTTTTTAATCATATTATATCTCACAATTTTTTCATTAATTGTATAGAGAGTGCTAAGTATATTATCAATCTCTTGTAAAACATCAGCATTATTTGTTCTGATTGCATTAGTAATACTACTTTGATAATCAGTCTGACATACTTCATATAGTGTTATTATATACTGCATTGCCACAATGTGACAATGCTGATGATATCTATTCAAGGATTTCTCTACCATCAGAACATCAGTTTTATTCCACTGAAGACTCAGAAACAACTGCTTTATTCAAGTAATGATATAAGTTAATTCTAACAGAATTAGTGTAAAAAACTTGTTCTGTTTCACAGCTTCTGATGCTTATTCTCAAGAGTATTCTTTTCTAATTATTTATTCTTCTCAGAGTGAAACTTGTTAGAGTTTACCACCACTGCAGTGTGTGCAATCATCTTTTCATATATTTCTGTCATTATCTGAGAAGCTGTGATCACAAGTACTATATATATATTTTCAGAAACTCTGTCAACAATTGCTTTGACAAGCTGAAGACAGTTCTTGATGCTAAGTGTTAAAATGTATATTATATTCATAGCCTCATCTTCATCAACAGTATCATCAACAGCAGCATCATCATCATCATTATCAGCATCAATATCATCATTCTCATTTTGATGATATATAGATATAGAGTCATTGTTGAATTCTTCATAAGGTGGAAAAAGATGTGCTATAAAGAAGATGAAAGTGGAAGAAATAGAAGAAGAAGAGATGAAGATGATGGAATTAACAGCATCAGTGTCAGAGTTGAAAGAAACAGAAGAAGAAGAAGTAAGAATGATGGAATTAACAGCATCAGCATCAGAATCAGATAATGTGGAAATGATGAAAATGATATCAGCTATTGTTTGAAAAAATCAAATTTTGTTTGAAAAGTGTAAGATAGATGTGTGAATGTTTAATAAAAATGATAGTTTGTGATGATAGTAGTTTGAGAGATGCAATCTAGATTTTATATTCTTTCAGAGATTACATCTTTCTTTTTCACAGCTATAGTCATATTTGCATTTCTGCTGGCTATCTTCTGAGTCATACTTATTGAAATGATAACTATAATCTATTCTCTTCTTTAAATAGTTATCTAGAGAATCAAGATAGGCACAATTCATTTCACAGAAAATCAAAACCTTTTTTTTTTTCAAATATTTCATAAAAATACTGACAATCACTCTGTTCTACTTTCTCTTATATTTTTATATCATTGTATTGAAGATGAAGTATGCTCTTCTGTGAACTGTGATGTATTCAAGAAAAGTTCTAACAGATTATAGAATCACTTAAATAATTTCTGTTCAGATAACTGAGTCAGTTATTCATTAAGTGATTATTAGTGCTGTTGAGGCTGAAGAGGGATATCTCTTTAAATCAGAGCATATCAATGTCAATATTGAGGAGAAAATTGTTTTTGAGTTTTATGCTTTGAATCATATCTTAACTCAATCAAGTTTGACTCATTTATGCACATTATTGCAGCAACTGAACTCTGACTTCAAGCAGTTTAATTCAACTGACTGTGGAGATCTTGTGCTGTCAGTGACTGTCAATACTCTTGAGCTTCAGTGATTTTTCTACTGTCAGAATATATCTTTCTCTCACTGTCATGCAGAAATGGTATTTGCAGTCAACTCTGAGAAATATATGAATGAATTTCTAGCAAACATAAGAAGAGAAAACACAGTTGACATTTCAGATGCAGCTAAAGAAACACAACAATCAGCAATATTGTATAGCTTTGTATCATCAGCTGGCTGATATCTAAATTCAACTGAGATGTTTTCAATCAGTGTGTTTTCAACAGAGGTTTCAACTGAGGTGTTTTCAATCAGAGTGTTTTCAACTGAGGTGTTTTCAACTGAGGTGTTTTCAACTGAGATGTTTTCAACAACTCTATAGCATCTGACAGAAGCATCTGAGAGATCAGTGTCTTTGTCTTCATAGTCATTATCTGAAGCTTTTATATCATCTGAAAACAATGAACCACAGACAATCTTTAGATTGACTGCACTCATATTTCTTCTGACTAAGCTTCATTTATAATTTGTGAGAAGTGAGTAAATTGAGCTTTCTCAAAGTTTTGTGTTTGAGGGGAGAAATTATATAGTTACTCTTGGAAGATTCTTCTTTATCATCATTGTTATACTAGTCAATAATATAATGTATATATTGAACAAGAAGATCATTGCAGCACAAGTTGTTCATGCACTAAATAAAGAACAATGAAACTTAATCAATTCTAGTTAGTGTATATACTCTGTTATGAAGCTCAGTACTGCACTTTAAGTTTGAGTACAAAAGAATCAATCTTGATAAGAATATATAATAAGACATCTTTGTAGCTTCACTTCTATTTTCATTGAATAAAGACTTAGACAAGATTGCTCTGCTTCAGCTCTGAATCAATAATTCACAGCATATCAGCAATTATCAGAAATCTCAAAAGCTCACTATAAGTGTAAAAGATAAGGTGTAAATCATGAGAAGATAAAGACAGCAGACATTTATTAACTATATATTAGTCAGTACAAATAAATATTGATGAATTGATTTATATCACTTCTATATACTTCTGTGCTATATCTCAATATTCTGTGAACAAACCTCTTGTGACACATCTTCAGCAGCAGATTGAAGATTAAAAAGTCATTATAGAAGCTCAGTCAGCTACAGTGTCAAAATATATCAAGAAACTAAGTAAAGTCTTAGAGAAGAGACAATAGAATTGAGAAAGTGATCAATTTGAAGTAATATCTATCTTGTGTATATGTATTTACATTTCTTCTTCTTTCCATTCAATCTTCTCTTGTATATATCATATTGAACTTGAAAAGATGCTCTGTGATTAGAAGCATCAAAGATCTTATCTAGATCTTATTCATCTATATATCATTGAATAGCATTGAAAGATCTGTTTAGCAACAATGCAGTGCTATTGAACTATAGTGTTATGACAATTTTCTTCTGAAGATGTCAAACAATGAATCAAACAGATCTGCAGTAATATTGATATTTCACATATATATCATTCTCACTTATATAGAGACTCAGATTGATATCATTCTTGTAAAATTTATAGCAAGCTGATTGAAGTATCAATAATGCTCTGATAATTGACTGAGCTGATTTATAGTATCTAATAGTCTCAAAGCAGAGAAAGAAGCCATTTTGAAACTTCAGAATTGAGCTTAATTTAAAGAAGAGACTTGAAGTAAGAAAAGCTAAAAGAGTCTCTTCTATCTTGTCTGCTTCTGATGGATTCTTTTGAATAGATTGAGAGATATTCTTCATCACATCAATATCAACAATCAACAGCTGCATATCTGTGATGAAGAAGTGGTTGAAGCAGAAGTAGTTCTTGTAGATTTGATCATCAAGCTCACTCTGAAGTTTATTTCAGATCTTCTCATCATCAAACAAAGATATGTAGAAGCAATAAATGTAAGAAAATCATTCATCTAGAAGAATATTGTATGAATCTGAGGTTTTCAGAATCCTTAAGACAGTTCTCATACTCAGAGAGATTACAACATACAGTTTTGATATCTGTGACCACAGATGCTACACTTTCAACAACTCTAAGTGAATTGAATTATTATGCTGCTGTTTCATACCACTGTTCTGAAAACTATTAACAAAGAGAATATCAATAAATGAAAACAGTCTGTTTGAGATTAGAAAAAGGAATAAAAATTTGAGATTTGAAATCTATATGAAAGTAGTCAAAATAGCTCTTACACTGCAAAATATTAGCAGAGTAAAATGAGTAAAATAAGAATTTCAGAACTCATACTTATCAGACAAACAGTTTATTATCAACTTCAGTTCAGAGACAATCATACACTGTGAAGTCAGTGGATAGAAAAATGAAAATATAGATGACAATATATACCACAGTCATCTTGTAAAAATATCTTACTATTATAATTGATAAAAAGAAAGAGAGTCTTATCTGCAACAGAGATAGATATCACAGCAACCCTTCAGCCTGCAATCATAATTCAAGAGATGTCAAATATATATAATATTGCTCTATAGTGTTGTATAAAGATATGCTTCAAGACTCTGCTGTTATACATACCATCTGCTGTTCAGATTTTGATCAGATGTCACAGCTTGAACATACAATCTCTCTACTGACTCTCAAAAAATCTTTTCATCAATTGTTGAAAGCACTTACTACACTTTTCAATGTTATTCTGATATATATCTATATCAAGTGAAATGTCTCCATCTGTGAGATGTTAGCTCTGAATTCACAGAAGAGATCTGCTTTTCAAAAGAAATTGAAAGTATATGAATCTGAGTTTATTTCAATGAAATAGTCAATGAGATTTTACAACTGTAGATTGCACAGAAGCCTCTTTTGTATGAAAACTAGCAACTCAGTGAAAATAATTTCTAGTAGATTCTTATTATCAATGCTGAGAAGACAGACAGCAAAAGTTGATAACTTGATCCTCATCTTCAATGCTGTAGATGCATTGTATAAAAAGTATTTAATTACAATATATTCACTCTCTGCATCAGCACAGCCTTCATCAAATCTCTTCACACAGTTATTACAAAAAGTATAACTATATAAAAGATGATATTCTGCACAGCAGATCACACAGACAAGACAAACAGAGTTGAATCTCAATAAAGCTAAATGATTTCTTCACTGATTTAGATTATATCTATAAATATATAAAGAAGGGACTTTTTTCATGCTCATGAATTCAAATAGTCTTTGAAGCTGATTATCAACACTCTGACATATCAACTCTGCAAAGACACAGTTGTCTAACACTCACTTATATATACTATAACAGATCTTTGAATACAAAGTTCAAAATACAGTTCAAGATGAGAATTCTAAGTTTGAGTAAGCTAAGATCAAATACAACAGAGCTCAGAAGATATACTATATATTAGAGAAGAATATACATTCATCAGAATCACTGATGCAGTATATGACATCAGATCTTTATAAAGCATCTACTTATTGATTCTCTGACTCAGAACAGTCAATAAATGAGATATCAGTGAGCCACTGACAGAGTTTAGTCTTCTTGATAAATGTATGAAGTCAAATGATATAAATATATTAGCTGCAACATATCACAGTGCATCTTTATAGAAGGCATTTATATGTATTGCAGAAAAGAGAATTTAATAAATTTTCCATGCTGATTGAGCAAGATTAAACTCTCTTGTGATATTTATATATAGATCTAGATAGCAAGTATCTGGAGATAGCTCATCTGACAGATGTTGTGATATACTAATATTCATAAATACAGAAAGAAAAAGCATGTCATTGATAATATTCAAAAGAAAAAATTTCTCATTCAGCAGTGCCTGCATGATGCTGTCATTATTCTTTTCAGTGAAAATGATGATGTGGAGATGAATAGTGCTTGACAGAGTGAATGCAGATTCAATGATTGCTCATTTCATCAGAAGAGATTAAATAGCTTTCAGATCTTCAATATCATCTACAAAAATATAGATAACATCACAGAAGAGAAAGAGAAGTTGAGTAAAAATGAGATGAAAGAGATCAAACAAAAAGTCAGATCACTGAACTGATAGACTCTCATGACAATAATATAACTGAGAGCTGCTTGATGTGTGTATCATCACACAGCTTATTGAATTACAGTCTGCAAAAATTCTGAGATAGATGAATTAAAAAGAGATGTTATTCACTTGTAAATTTACAATGTGCTGCTGTCAGAAATGACTTCTATAATAATTGATTCAGCAAAGTTGCCACAGCACACCATTCTTTGTCTTTCCACTTATAAGAAATATTAGCTGAGGAAATTGTTTCAAAGATCAGTTCATCTCAGTCATAATACATATCATCTGTCATTCAGTCTTAAGAAGAGGTTCAGTCTCTCCATCAATCAATTTCAATTATAATATATAATTGCACTGCAGTATGATGATTTTGATTTGTGATATAAATACAGCAACTGCAGAGTTTATTTATTATTTGAAGTCACACCCAGTTTGTCAGCCTCAGTCATGAGCCACAGACCACAGACCACAATAATTATGTTGAGACTAGTCATCATAAAAGCATGGCCCTTTCATTGTGTGGGCTTGCCATGATAAAGATGTGGCCTCTTAATTATACAGCATATAATCCTCAAAATTGAGAGAAGCCCCTTCTAAGCACCAGATTCATATTCTTTCTATCATCTTTTACTAATTATTTCACTGTAGCAATAGCCTCAGATGTCTATATCTTTGATCTATCTGTGGAGAAAGATAGATATTAACTAGAGTCAGTAAAGATTGATTTGACACATCTAAAGTTTAACAGAGAACAAGTGGGGATTGTAGCTCAACATATCAGCCAGTTCAATATGAAATGATTGATAAACAAGTTTGAGACAGACTGATGTCACTGGCTGAAGCCTCAGTATTGAATATCTGTCATTATTAATCAAACTGTTTTTAAGCAAATTCTGAGTTACAATTCAATGACAAGTCTTAGTCAGTCTCTTTCAGTTGTCATAAATCTCTCAGCTGACTGTATGCTTCAAAACTTGCAGAAATGGGTGCACAAAGCAGCAGCAGTCAAATGACTTGATCTCAATGATCAGTGATGAATGATTAAGTTCTATAATATCAATGATCTGTCTTCTGAGGTCCTCAGAAGCCTTCAGAAGTATCAAAATGTCTCTCAAGAGTTGTCTAATAAAGAGATCTGCTGGAATATAATGTATCATCAGCAGCAGAGAGATGAAACAAGAGTTGATGAATGATTAGCAAGATAAGCAGAGTATTCAATCTATTACTGAAATTTCAACCAGCTTCAGAACAGAAGCTGAAAGACTTATCTAATCTGTGATACATTAAGCAAGCTGCATTAATTTTCTGAGCTCTGATAATTCTGAAATATGAGTAGTCTGAACCTTCTCTTGTCAATAAAATACTCTGAGATGTGTAGAAACTTATCTGAATCTTGTGCTGTTATAATACTGATTTCAGATTAGAAGCTCTCAAACAGTCTAAATCATATCTGAAATATGTGGAACTGAATCATGAGTGATAAGTCTGGTCTTTTGAATGCTGATTCTGTGAACAGTCTCAAGAGCCATTGCCTCTACTTGTCAAAGAATGATTATAAGTATATAGATGAGCTTTTTAAGAATAGAGCAGTGTTTTCTCATATCAATAAACTGAAAGAACAAGAGTTGCTTCATCAGTAATTGATGAAGACTCAAATTATCATTTCTTTTTTTCAAACATTTATCAAGAATGCCAAACAGTTGAACTCAATAGTGAAGCTTTTAAAGAGGTTTCAATCTTCAAAATACAAAGACACTGTTCAGAAGGGAATGAAGCAATGTTATAAACAATCAACTCATAATTTCTATATTCAGATATCTGAGGTCATATATTATCAAGAACAGAATGTGAAATGCTATAGCTTCTGATTGACATATTATCAAGTAGTTCTTACAGCAATACAGCACTTCATCAGACTAGTTTCAGAATCTCTACCATTTAAAATACATAAGATCTCATCTTCTCAACTTCAGAAAAATCCTCTGATTCTGTGGAATCAATTCAAAAACCTTTTATCATCAGTTGACTTCATTCTAAGATTGAGATCTTTTGTTAGAGACAATGATTGCTCTCTACAGAATGGAAACAGCAATGCTCTAGATACTGATGCCTCTCATCTGTGTCTTATATACAATAGACTGAGGAAATGATCAATCAGTAGCCATTGTAAGATAACAGATGATCTCTCATATTATTCAGATAGAAAATATCTCTATCTTGATAACATCTACTTGCATTCAGAAGATGTGTCTCAGTCACAAATGATATTCTTCACAGTCAAGCAGAACTTCATACTTGTATACTTTCCACAATGTGAATATCAAAATGTCTGCTCTGATGTGAAACAACATCATATCATACTAGTTGATACTGATATACACAATGCTGATATAAATGTGGAGCAAAATTATACTGAATCAACTAATATCAATATACACAATGAATCAGCAGCAACTCTGTCATCAATCAGTTATATCAGAATACTGACAGAAGTCACCTCAGCTGAATTACATACAGATATTACTATTACAGAATAAGATTTTGAATAATGCAGAATGAAGATAAATTTATCATCAGAGACATTTATAACTTACTATAGAGATATAGTATCACAAGTTGAACACAAGTATGAAGTCATTTTCAACACAGAGACATTTAAAATCATATATATTCTTGATGTTAACTCTCTTCTGAATCTCTCTTGACTAAAGAGTAATATCTGATGTGTGATCTCTCTTTATGAGAGTTATTTTATCATTATTTCTTCAACAGTCATTCCATCAGATCTTCAGAGAGCAAAATTAATTTTTATAGAAAGTATATTATATCAAGACTTTCAACAAAAACTTTTATTTTCTGATTATATCTCAACAAGAATTCAAGAAGCTACAATGTTTTCAGATTTCAAACTGAGAACAAGACAATGAATACTAATATTATATAAAGAGTTGGTACAACTTTGAGCTTTCTTTACTTGTTGACATTATTTGTATAAATTGACTCAGTCTATCTAAGATCTCAATGATATTTATCACATCAACTGGGATTTTTGTCTCTTAAACTTATTTCAGATGTACTTCTCTTATCAAGTTTTATCTTGATGAGTCTGATTTTCAACTGTGAAGGATTTGATATTATAAAAGAGTAGTAATTTGACTTCTTTTTTTAATCTACTCTCACTTTTGTTTCAGAATCAAAATCCTCTGACAGTCAGTATTCAGTGAGAAAAAAGTACTCATTCTTTCTTCTTGATTAATTACATATATCTGTATTGTGAGATGAATTTTACTCACTATTTCTTTCTTACTTGAAGATCATATGTCTTCAGAATGAAAAATATATTCAAAAAACTTTCTCAAATCATTGTCACTTTTCTTTTCTAGAATGTATATATAAAGATATTGCTGTCTTTCAGTATCACATCCATCTTGGTATAATTTATCTACTTTCTTGAAGAGTGAAATTTTTCCACAGTGAAATCTCTTATAATTACACTTTGTCTTCTTCTTCACAGCATATTCAATGCATCAATGTTTATATCTTTGCTTTGAGTCTTGATTTTGATTCATCTTGAATCAGAAAAAGAGAAACAATGTGTAAAGTTTAGTGACTATAAGAGAATGATCTTCTTTTTGCTATCTTTTATATACATTCAGTGCTAAATTTATATTGTATATTCATTCTGTCAAGCACATTCATCCCAAGTCTATTTTCAGACAGATGTATCTATTTCAAATCTATTTTCAGATGAGCACATTCATTCTGAGTCTGTCTACTATATCTATCAGCTTTAATATGCTTCTCACTTGCTTTTCTGTTGCTTAAAAATTAAAAGCTCACTCTTCACATAGATATTTTAAAAATTTATATCTATATAGCAGCTGAGATGGCTGTGGCCTTGCTACTTCATCAATATATTCTTAGTGGTATATCATGTCTACTCAATCAAAGAATCACTATTAATCTAACTCTGCAACTGTATCTTTTTCATCATTGTTGATTTTTCAGCTCTGTTATCTGATTCAGAGCAGTTCTATATGCTCTACATCTAGCTAGCACTTTCATTTGTAATATTGTGAGCATCAATACTCTTCATGAAGCTGATTCAAGAGCTGAATCTCTTGCTCTACTGCATGTAACTCTGCTGTTTTTTAATCAACAATTCAGTCTAGCTGCTGAGCTTCTTGAAGTATCTTTTAAAGCATACTGCCTTCTTTATAAAGTCTTCAGTATTATAGCTGTTGTACAGTCAACTCTGCACATGATAATCTCTACTTAAAATAGAGTGTTTGATCTTGATGATCACACACTTCATTATGATTTTGTGATAAGTAACTATTGTCAAAATTCATATCCATTACTCATCTTTGATATTCTAGACTGCTGTGACACTCACAGTACTTTTTATGATTGTGTAATCTTGAATTCATTTATTGACATATGATCTTTACATCTCTAGTCATATTCTTCTCAGCATTGCTACTTTGATCATGATGTGGCTTTATTTAGAACAGTCTATTAATTTTCACAAGCTTCATATCATTTGCATGATTCTTGCAGTGGGATTATTCTCTGATACAACAGCTTTACATATAATTTGTGTTGTTCTTCATAATATACTCTCATCACTTGCTATTGCAGATGTAATTAGAAAAGACAGAGTTATAGAGCTCATCTTTCATCTCTTATGAGCTTGAAAGATTCACTCAGAGCAGTATATATATCTATATATTCCAGCTGTGAGCTTCTGATCCTTTACACAATCCCATTCATTCAATATTATCTGAAATGAGAATGAGTCAAATGACACCTCTGTCTCTGTAATTGCTAAAATAAAAAGTGGATTCACACAAGCACTGACAGAGGGCTTTCTAGACTGGCTGTGTGACCATGCATGGGACTGGGATCAAATTTTTCCTCAGTCTCATTATTAGATATCTTAGTTCTGGTCCCATATAGTGTTTAGTAAATTAGTTACTTTACACTGTTTATATTATAAATCTAGTCCCAGATTATGTTTTACTAATAAATTAGTGGTCTCAGTCTCATTTGGTCTCATTTTACAAAATGGGACCAAATAAGATCATGATTTACTCTATATAGATTGACAGTGATAGATTAGCAGTGATAGATTAGCAGTGGTAGATAGGTTGGCAGTAGTAGATAGATTGATAGCAGTAGGTAGATTGGCAGTGATAGATTAGCAGTGATAGATAGATTAGCAGCAATAGATTAGCAGTGATAGATTAGCAGCAATAGATTAGCAGTGATAGATTAGCAGTGATAGATTAGCAGTGGTAGATAGATTGGCAGCAGTAGATAGATTGGCAGTGGTAGATAGATTGGCAGTGGTAGGTAGATTGGCAGTAATAGATTAGCAGTGATAGATTAGCAGTGGTAGATAGATTGGCAGTGATAGATAGATTGGCAGTGGTAGATAGATTGGCAGCAGCAATAGATTAGCAGTGATAGATAGATTGGCAGTGGTATAGATTAGCAGTGGTAGATAGATTGACAGTGGTAGATAGAGGATCTAATAGTGAGCCATCAGAGCATTGAGCACTAAGCAAGATAGAGGTAATATCTCCATCAATCATATCATCAGATTGATGTATTATATAATTATCAGAATGGGATCAAACTTGAGTCAAAATCATGATCAGTCTCAGATCATGTTCTTATTTTTGATAGTCAGTCACTTTACATGAAATATCAAGATTTTTTAGTTCCATTTCACTCATGTTTTGATAATTCTAGTCACTTTACACTCCCATTCTGATTCTGATCCCACTAAAATAATGCCAAGAAATGGACTGGAATCAAATCAAACCAAATCAAATGTGAAATTCATGGTCCCATCAGCCAGTCTAGGGCTTTCATTGATGTCTTAGAGTCATTGTGAATGAGTCATACAAGAGTCTCAGAATAGACTTGTGAGAGGAGATGTATTCATATAATGCAGTGGTATTATTCACTACTAGAATTGAAATCACAGATCAGCTTCTATATATCTGCAAACTGCTTCAATAATTCAAATCAGAGCAGAAGACAATAACTGAGTAGAGTGATGATATTTATAAACATTGAATCTCAGTGATTTGAGAAGTAGAAGAGCAGTGTAAGAATGAAAAATGTTTCATTATTGATATTATAACTGATGAAAGTTTTAGATTGCTATAAGTGGATTTGTGATTGGATGGATCAGCTGCTTGTGAAAGATGATAAGATTTTGATATATCTTCATCAGATTCATCACACAGAGATGTTAATCTCTCACAGATGCTAAATATCTCTCTATATATCAAAAATAATACTGATTGTCTTCAGTGAGAAGAGAAATCATTCAGATAAATTCAGAAGTATGTGGGAAAGACAAACCCACAGATCATTCTGATAAAAGAGTTGCAAAAGTGATCAATCAAAATACTTGTGACTGATATACACTCTTCATTGAAATCTTTGTATAAGAGACTAACAGTATACAGTCTCAGTCAGTGCTGCAGTTCACAACAAGATTCACAATATAATTATATCTGAAAAAAGACTTCACTTTCAAGAACTTGTGTTTCAATCTTCTGAGGTTTCAGCTGGCTACTGAGTATCTCAGAAGACATTATTATAATCTCCTCTCACTCATACAAAAGAAAAGATTGTCTGTTCATAATCTAGAGTGAATTAGAAGTTGCTTTTTTCAATGAATATTGATGGCTTTCAATCTATACCAAGCAACATCTGTTCTCATCACTCTAGCTTGTAATTGAATGAAAAACTAAATTGATTGAGTGGTGATCTGATGGGGCTATATTCACATTTCTAGATAGATTCTAGTATAAAATGACTTTTCCCCATCATTCTTATCTCTCAGACCCACTGAATGTTTCCAGTCATAATGCTGCTAATATGAAAGAGGAAAGAATTCATTGTTAATTCTTGTGTAGATTCATGTAAGACCTTAAGATTCTCTTAAATTCAAAAACATTATATAATATGACTGTGTGGAACTCAAGAATTGCTCTAAATTCTTCCCTCTATTTTTGAATCTTGATTTCTCCTCAATATACTCAAGATTATTGAAGATATTATCATAAGTCATCTTCAAAGTCATACAATGTGTTTTGCTGATATATATCTAGATAAATATGCTGAATGATTTCTATATTCTTAGAGCCATTTGAGAGTATCTGTGTGATCTATCTACATCATCTACAATATTATCTCAGTCCTCTGCCATTTTTGCAGATTTAACTACAAAAGAAGCATGAGATTCATCTGATGAAAGAGAATATTCAAGAGATGTTTTTGATTCTTTACTCTCTTCACTGAAAATGATGAAAGCAGATGAATTAGAAGAGAATATCAATTCAGATTGATCTGAACACAGTAAATATATACTTAATCATCTTTTCAGAAAATATCAGTTGATATCTGTCATTATATTACTTATAGCTTTCATCTACAAATTTCTGAGCAGTGACTTTAGACACAATATGAAAGCACTGCAGTTAGCTTTGACTGAGGGATGATAAACCCACTCTCAGAAATTTCACAGAATAGCTGCTCTCTGTATACAGTATTTTCATCTTAATATTGAAGTTCTGAGGCTGATAAATGTATTATATCTGACTCACTTTCAGATAAGCATGAGTTCTTTACAAGCTCTTATACAAATCTAATACTCTATAGAAAGAATTGAGAAAGAGATATAAATTATAAAATACAAACTTGTAAACCTTCTTGAGACAGCTCAGCAGAAGCTGAAGAGTGATAGATGCAGCTATAATATATTAAAAAACAACTTTGCTGATGAATTTCTCTTTAATATTGACTTCTTCAAAATTACAGTCTACAATTGCAACTGCTGCTGTCTCTTGTTTCAGATAGTATATTACTGTAATAATTATCTTACTCTGATGCAACAGTTCTGATATAATAGATTTATTGCTGATATTACTGAATACTTTCAGTGCTGAGTTATAAACTTGAAAATGTTGTATAAATGTTCAGCTGATGTGTACTGTTTATTTATTCAGATAATATTTTGACTTGTAAATCAGTCATATATTATACAGAAATCACACCACAACTTCTTCTTCAATAGTTAGATAGATTGATTGATGATTATTACTGTCTGAAGAAAATAATACCTGCAAGTATATAATTGTAATTTACATCAAAAAACTCATCTTTTCTCTTCTCATATTCTCTTTTATACCCAACAATCTGTTTTCTGTATATTGAATATAAAATTGTAATGATTTCTGTTTCTGAAAGCCTTGATGTGATGTTGATATACTCATTTATGCAAGAGATATAAAAAGTATAGCCACAGAACAAAACCACTTCAGCTGCAATAAAGTATATAGAATAAAACATCACAGCATTGTCTGAGTTCAGATTGTCTAGTAAAATATTAATATTCAACTCTCTTGTTGAAGAAGTATAAAGATTATATCAGAGTTCAGTGAAGTTACTTTTTCAGTAGTTTCTATTTACTATAAATTATTTTCTTTTAAGTAATTAGTGCACAGTCAAAAAGCATCTGAGGCTTTTCTTATCTGCTTTCTGTGTTTCTTCAAGATATATTGAGTTCTCTGAAAACAACTCTGGCTCACTCTCATAAGAATCATTGAGGTTAATTAAATTCTGAATAAATGGAAGCTCATGATACACATTGTTATCAAAACAATTTCTTGAGAAGAATCTATATTCCTCACTAAAAGTGAAGAGAGAAGCTGTATAATAGATGATTTCTACTCTGTGATTGATAGTAATCAGATATACTGACCCATGATTTATATAAATGTAGAAAGAGACAGTAGAGCACAAATGATTAAAGTCAATTGAGTCTGAGAACACTCCACAGAGCATGTCAGAAGAATAAAATATATAGAAGACTATAATGATAAGAGTCTGCTTTGTAAGTTTTCTGCTAAAGTAATTATATCTTTGATTCAGCACTTCTGAAGAACAGACTTCTGACTTTATACTTCTATATTAGTCTATTGATAGCTTTTTGAAAGTGATGCTTATTTTGAAATCTCTTATTTTTGAATCTCACATCAGAAAACATTCATCAATCTCAGTCTCAGCTGCTCAAACTTAAAATCTTCAATAATAAAACTTTTCCACTTTCAGTCTAGTTATCAAGCAGCCAGCATCAATCACTCACACAGAATATATACTCTTATCACATCATATAAATACCAGTACTCTTTTCACTTTCATTGACCCATTCTCAATAAATGCATCATACAGATATACTCAGAATGCATGCACTCAACAATTGTTGACTTGTACTACAGAAATTGACTCAATTTGCTATCAAATATAATTTATCTTGAAGCAATAAATTAGTCAATGCCTCAGATTAACCAACCCTTCATTCATTATAAATACTCACATCTCAGAGTCACTCTTCTCTCTTTATATCAATTTATAGCTTCTTCTCTTCACTGCACTTCAAATTTCAATCTTCTTTATCTTATAATAACAACTTTCACTGAAGAGAAATTTGAACAACTATTTCATGATTTCAAAGATAATACTCCCAGTAATTTCAGACAAAATTTATGTAGTAATATAAATCTCTTCAAAATTGAGTTGCTACAACCTCCAAACTTTAACACAACTTCTTATTCTATAAACACTACTCAAACTCTGAAGATACAGCTGACAGAGATATAAAATGAGTAAGTAAACTCAAAAATTGCTCATTATTTTTCATAATTAATCTTGCTTCAGACTACAATCAGTGAAGAGATATGCAAAAATGTAAAAATAAGATCTGAAATTCTCACACTCACTTTCAAACAGTGCATTTGAAGATTCAATAAAGACAATGAATAAACTTATGCAATTACATGCAGAGTGAGTTTAACTAGAACAGATTGTATGACAGTGTCTCAATGTTTAACTCTGATACAGACTTCATTTAATGAAGAGATAAGAAAAACAGATTCTTTATTCAGAGAAATATATTGCTTACTTCAATCAAAAGTCTTGTTGAAGAATTGATTTACTATATAAAACAGCTGAGCTTATGAACTGCAGAAGTGACTGCAACTCTTCAGAAACTTGAAGAATCATCACTTTCTACAACTTAATTTAAAAAATAAAAAATGTTTTTATCTTATCTATATTGTATTTTGTGGAAATATATGTAATATACTCATCTATTGTTTTCTTATATATCTTCATTTATTCTTATCTTTCTCATTATGTTCTCACTACCACTATTTCTATGTATATATATATATGTTTGCATGTACTCCACACATCTTCTTTTCTCTTCCTTCTCTTTCTTAGCAATTAGCTACTATTACTATTAATACTATATATATTATTATTTCTACTTCCACACACTATATACTGTCTTCTACTATTCACTCTTCACACTGTCATCATTTCTCATAATATAGCTGTAGATGAAATTATGAGAAAAAAATTCAATTGAACTGCTGTGTGATTAACTACAGTTAATAACTTAAGATATTTTCAAAGACAAAATCTTTTCCATCACTTCAAGCAGTTGACTTTGATATATTTCTCTTTTAATCTTCTTCAGACTGTATATATTTTAGCCAAATCAAGATCAATTTAATACTTAATAATATTAGCTAGACATTTGTAATAGATCTCTTTAGAAATTTCTATATATTTTGTTTACAATACTCTGATCAGCTTCTGAAAAATTCAGTAAGTTAGATATATTTGAATTACTGATGAAAAGATTATTCAGAAATTGATTGACTGCTTCTTCATTTCATCAATGAAATGAATCAAGCTTGAGAAAACTTCTACATATACTGATCAACTTATCACTGATATCAAGAAGTTCTTAAGAGAATTCTCTTTATTTGAGTAAGTCAGAGATTGTTCTCTGATAAATATCTTACAATGTAAAATATACTGCAACAGCAGTCTCTTTCTCTGTTTATATATAATCTGACATCTTTCTTATCAAATATTTCATGAAATACTGAATAGATCACTCAATGTATTCAGTCAATAAGCAGTATTGAACTTAAAGAAGTCTTTGATTACTGTGATGCTGATAATTGTGTTAACTGATATTTATTAGTAGATATCAGTACTACTTACTCTAACAACAATTTCAGAGTTCTTCACAGTGAATTTAATCAATTCATTTATATAATTATAATCTAATCTCAGATCAATGTACTGGTTGACCTCTTCAGAATCTCAATTATATATGTTTGAACTTAGATATGAATGCAATGCTTGTATTATAGTCAGCTTGGTATTGATTACAGATGAGGTTCAATTATATCCTCTTCACTGAAGCAATTCTGACAAAGCTTTATAGCATATCTTTTATGATATAAAATAAAGCAAAATGACTTTCTCTTTAAGTAATCATAATCTTTATATTTAAGTCATCACTGCAGTTGTAAATGTCTGCCTGACAGAAAGCTCTCTTTTATTTATTTATATTTAATCTCTCTCTAATGCACTGTATTTTATGTATTCTCAATAAAGCTCTCATGTCTTTCATCCACACTAGTTCACTATTTCACAATATATCAATCTCACAGCATCTATTATATCTTGAAAGTGGTCATCTATTTATAATTCTTGAATGTTGACTGATTGCTAAAGTTTTATTTCTGATTATTTATACTCTGAAGTATTCAGATCTGAATTCATCAATCATTTAAAGAATTCTTAGCAGTTCCACTGAATAATGAAGCTATACTATTTTTATCTTAGTAAATATAGCACAGCTTATGATTTATCACAATTGCTGTCAGAGTAATATCACAGTAACTTATTTTACAGATTCAAAATTCAGTACTATTAATGATAAAGAGGACTTTCTCTTTTGATTGAGAGGCTTGAGTATTATCAGTTGAGTCAATAAGAAACTGTAAGCAGACTTTACTGAATGAAGAAAATGATTTTCTTTCTAATTCAAATCACAGCATTTATATAAAACTATATAATCAGAAACTGATCCAAGCTTCTTTTTTTGTTTTTATTTTCTTTAAATGGCAGAGACTTTTTTATTTCATTTCAAGAAACATTCTAAAAATGAAAAATGAGCAGCAATCAATAACTCTGTTCATATAAACTTCTTGATTAAGTGAGAATGAACTGTGCTGCATTTATGAACAAGTGCTTCAGCTACAAAACAATCTTTATCAGATGATGAAAGCAGCTCATCAAGATCAATATATCATCAATCAGCTTCAACTGAAGCAAGATCAGCTTCAAACATTGATCACTGAATTTGAGGATATTAATATAAGATACAGACAATTATTGAACTGAAAGTGCACTGCTCATTCACTTACACAGAATAAGCTTCAAACAGAGAAAGCATTTCATACAGAGATGACTCAGATCAACACACAATTGCACTGTGAGTTTATACAGACTCATACTGCTCAAGTGATTATCAAAAGAGCATTTGTCTGAGAGAAAGATTTTCATCAGAAAACTGTCATTGAACTGCATTAAATACAGAGAAAAATCAATCTAACTGATGAACTGATACACATCATACTCATTGAAGATAGTCAATTCAAATCATATACTCATCAGCTTACAGATGTTGCTCTGATTCTTGAATTTCAGATGAAAAAGAAGTATAAAATAGTTTTGAAGAAGAAGAACAAGCACATTGTAACACTGAAGCAAACACTGCTGTACTTGAGAAGAGAAAGAACATCATAATCACACTGAACTCAATCACATCAAACTCAAAGTACATCTCTATATTAAATTGTCTATTGTGATTGTTGATTATTGAAATTTTTAATGTAACAATTGTTTTATTGCTATATATACATCATCAAATGCATGGCTCTCCATTTAATTCACTAATATTTGACCCACTTCAGTGGAATCTCAATGTTCTTTGACACTGACTCATATACAGCACAGATATAATATCTGAGACAGAATAAATCTGAGAAATACTGAAGAAATTCATACTATACTGACAGTTAGCTATATTCATAAGAAATCAAATGAAGTCTCTTGATATCTTAAGCAGATTCTTGACTGTTTTCTTTTTAGTCAGAAATTGAAATTTATGAAGATCAGTTCCTCAGTTGTTATAGATAAGAGTGTTTTCATATCACAAAATAGTCTCAGACTTCAAGTATTCAACAATTATATAGCTCAATAATTGGAGATCTAGACTGGCTGTGTAACCGTGTATGGGACTGGGACTAAAATTTTCCTCAGTTTCATTATCAAATATTTTAGTTCTGGTCTCATATAGTGTTTTGTAAATTAGTCACTTTACACTGTTTATATTATAGCTCTGATCTCATTTCACTGTTTATAAAAAATATTAAGTTCTGAATACTGTTCTTATCTTTATTTCTGGGTCACAGTTTCATTTGGTCTCATTTTACAATACAGTATCAAATGAGACTGTGACTTACCCATAATTACATAATCCACATGTTATTACATCAGATGATGTCTAATTATGCTGTGAGTGTTATCAAATATTGTTATCTTTTTTAAAGTCAACAACAGAAATACCATTATATGTCTGTAGACATGTTAAAAATTTAAAAAAAAAAACAAAACAAACATCTGAGAATATTAATGAAAAAAAACAAAAACCTTCTGCAAAAAAAAAATAAAAAACAAATAAAAAATACAAAAAAAATGAAAAATATAAACAAATAAAACAAAATTTATTTTATCAGTCTATAGTTGTCAAAAAATTTACTTCTCAATTCTTGAGTGATTTCCATAATCAATCTAGTATCCCTCACAGTGAGAGTCATCTGCTCATGATGAATCATGGCCTTAAGGCCATCTGTGAAATAATTAGTGAGATATTGTTATATTTATTTTCACATGATATCATACACTCAAAAAGTGTGATCAAGGTTGTCTCTGCAGTGATTTGAAGAGTATCAAGAACAGAATGCTGAAAGTGATACTGATTCTCATTAATCTTCTGAACAAGACATACAAATGTGGTCTTGAAGAAAATGAGATCTTCTGACTTCTGATAGTAACAGATCTCACAGATAGCCTCTAGTCTTATATCAGTATCTAGTGTTATCAAAAAGTGTTACTTTGATAATTTCATACTCTGCTTATTCACTTTTTTCATATAAGAGTGAGGGTTATGCACCTCCCACACAGCATGATGAGCATTGGAATGCTGCTTGTGATAGTGGGCTCAGGCTGCTTCCCACTCTGCCACTTGCTGTTTATATGCTGTCTTGCAGACAGCAGCAGTTGTTGGCATAACTCTCTGATGAGGGATACTCTTATTGCAGGCTATTTTTTTGCTTGAGAGGGGGGGGGAATGTTGAGCACAGAGAATGGACACATAGATTTCAGGGGGGAGAGGACAGAGACTTGTGATGCTGGATTTACTAGATAGAATCAAATAATTAATCAATATTTATTAGTGAGAAAACATTGAGATATTCATATTGCTTTTAATAGTTAACATACTGGTGCAGAATTATGATGAGTTGAAGAGGAAAGAGAGAAAGAATCAAGAAAAAAAAAACATCTGTAGATATTAATCTGAGAGGTTGCATTTGCAAATAATCTCTACAGCAACACAGAAGCATTTCATCTGCATCAAGCTATAATATAATCTGCATAACAACTGCATGCACACAATATCAACAAGCATCTCATCTGCATTGAGCCATAATATAACCTGTATAGCAACTGCATGCATGCGATATCAACAAGCATCTCATCTGCATTGAGCCATAATATAACCTGCATGGCAACTGCATGCATGCAATATCAACAAGCATCTCATCTGCATCAAGCCATAATATAACCTGTATGGCAACTGCATGCATGTGATATTAACAAGCAGCACAAAAATGCAAACAGTGTTGCTATGAGACATGTAATTTCTCATAATATATAGCTGTAGATTTTTTTTTTTTCTTGAATTCTTTGATATATCTCTGTTCTTCCCATCATATTTCTGTGCAGATATTGTCTTGTAAAAAGTGTATATTTTTTTCCAAACAAATCTTCACCATCACAATCAGAATGTGTTTTTCTTCTCCCTCCTCCACTGAAAATATGTCTGCCCTTCTCTTCAAGGAATATTTGATGGCTCTGCATACCACCAAGGCATGTAAGTGTCATCATCATCTTGAAGAGGAAGAGAAAGAAGCCTTCAAGTGTGGAGAGGCTGATCACAAGGTATATTATATTGCCTTGAAAAAACTCTACAACAGAGCAGATTGATAACAATCTTGGGTAATATTTCTGCTGGATTTTGACTAATAGTATGAAAGAATTGATGCTGATGGCTCAATATATGAGAAGTTGAAGAAGAAAGTAGTGAAGTTGCTGATGCAGCAGCACTGAGATCAGAAGCACTTATAGAAATGATTTGAGATCAAGATGAAGAGAGAGAGAGTTGAAAAAATAACAGCTGCAAAAAAGCATCATCAGAAGAAGATTGAAGATGTGTTTACTCATAAGATAAAAAAGCTCAAGCTGATAGATTGTATTTTGAATATATTCATTGATAATACTTTTTGATAACAGCTCTGTGGTCTAATTGATTAGCAGGCTTCTGAAGAGAATCAGAGGATTGAGATCTTATTTAAATCTCATATGCATTCAATGATTCAAGACATTGAGAAGATAGCATTGCTTTCTGAGCATGCTAATCTGCTTGCTGCAGAGATAGAATCTGAGGCAGCAGATCAGAAGATACACAACTTTGAAGTGTAAGTGAATCTGACAGAAAGAGAGAAGGATTCTCCCTTATCTGAGAAGATAACAGAGAAGGGTTTTGAGATGGTTGTTTCCTCTGATGAGGAGGAGAAGAAGAAGAAGAAGAAGAAAGAGCAGAATTGAATTGTGAAGAATGAAGAGAAGCAGAAAGAGAAGGAGGAGCAGAACAAGGAGAAAGAGAAGAAGAAAGAGAAATGATGAAAGAAAATTTTTTTTTGCAGAGTTTTTTAATACTTTTGTTAAATTAATTGTATTATTATAATGATCAAAGATTTGAAATTTTATTTGATATTTCACTTTATGAAAATTCTTTATTGTGAGAATATATCATCATAGAGACATTACACTCATGATATATATATATATATATACTTATAATTCTTGTACATTATTTGATGTCATATGTATGACTTTACATATAATATCTGTAAACAACAAAAGATGATATATTTATACTATAGAATTATAATAGATAAACTTTTCAGTGTCTATAAAATTTAATAATTTTTTTAATATTTTAGTAATTGTTATTTTATATTTTGTTGTATTGTATTGTATTCATTGTTGATTATAAATATATTTGACTAGTCTTCTAATCAATTAGAGTAGATTATTGGAAAAGGAGTAGTAAAAATCTCAACAGATTTTCTAATGTTATTATTCTAACAATTCATTTTACTCATACTTTTCTATCATTTATATCATCATGACAACTTCATTCATCACTGAACCAAGAAATCCATCATCTTCTTTAATGAAAGTTGAAGATCTTATAGAAATAAGAGTGAATCAAAAGATTTATATTATTTATAAGTTCTTGCAAGATGATCTCTTTCAAGTCTGATGAACACACACATTCTTTTTTCTTCAAGATGACAAACAATACAATCTATGAAAAAGTCAGCATAGACAATAAGAAGATATATGAAAAAACTTTCAACAAATTGCAGTCAAGATTACTGAAGAGCCATTTCTCCACTGTAATCATTGCAACTTCATACAGAAACATCCATTATGAAGTGAATATGATTCAGAAGAAATCACACAACATCTGAAATCTGTTGATTGTCTACAGTTCAGAGAAGAACATCAGAACATTCAAAATGAACTGATAAGTACATCATCTACTCTCACTAATGATAACAATATTTGATAACACTCATATACTATTTTGCAGGAAAACATGTGAAAACAACAATGAATCAATTTCAATCTTGTAATTTCAACTCTTTCATCTGATAACTTTTATAAACAACTTCTATATCTATATATATCCCTGAATCTTCCACTGTGTGCTGTTGAAAACTCAGAATTTCAAACTCTGCTGCAAATGCTGAATTCATATATTTAAATTCCTCATCAATCTAATCTCCACTTCTCTCTCAATACTCATTACAACAATGATATGCAACAACTTGAACTTATGTTGAAAAAACAATAGAAGATATCACTGACAGTGGATGTATGAATAAGTATCAATAACCTCTTCTTTTTGAATACTGTTTATTATTTCATTGATGAAGATTGGAACTATAAAAAGAAGTTGATTGATTTTGAATCATTGAAAAGCAGTCACACAGATGAGTATATGACAGAGGTTCTGATGACAATCATTAAAAATGATTTCTGAGATATTTCATCAGCACTTCTTGCAATCACAACAGACAATGCAGCAAACAACTTCACTATAACACAGAGTCTGAAGTAAAAACTGGTATTGTACAGATGAAATGGTAAATATGAACATATTTCATGTGTTGCATATATTATACAGCTTATTGTGCAAGCATTGATCAAAGCATTGAATATTGAACCTGAAAACACAGAACTGATCAGTTGTTTTGACAAAAATGATATTGAAATTGATACTCAAGTTATATTCCCATCAACTCTTAGCAAGGTAATAATATTTGGTAACACTCTGATGTAAATTGATCAATTTTCTAACTATATTATTCTTTCTTTTAGATTCATTATATTGCCAACACAATCAGCACCTCTCTCAAACAGCAGCAGCAATTCTATAATATTCAAGCCACACACAGCTCAACTCCTCTGCTTAATATGATATAAAATGTTCAAACATGATAAAGTTCTATCTATAAAATGGCAGTTCAAACACTTCAACTAAAAGATGCTGTGAATCATTGAGTTCAGAATTCTGAGTGAGAGAAGATTTGTGCTCTGAAACTTTCTGAACCAGAGTGGACACAGTTAAAATATATTATTGAGCTGTTGTATATCTTTTACACAATAACAAAGGCTGTGTCTATTACAGTTACATCAATGATGCAAGCTGCTTGATGAGTATACAACAGATTATTTACTCATCTGAAAACTCAGATGATCTGTGTACAAGAAGAACAATCTTGAGATGCTACTATTTCTTCAGCAATTAAACAAGCTCAAGACAAACTTGCAGAATATTATGTCAGAATAAATCAGTCATTTGCTGATTACTATACTGTTGCTGCTGTACTTGATTTCTTACATCAAATCAATACATATACTTCAGAGGATTGAACTGAGAAAGAATAACAAATCTATATTGATATAGCTCAGACATACTACAATGACAACTATCAACAATACAAACAGAAGAATACACAAATTAAAGAGTCCATGAATCATAATTCTCTGATTGATAATTTTTTTCCATAATACTCAATGCAATATTAGTATTAATCTGTTACTGATACTGCTTAAGGATTTGCACTTATTGATTGCCTCAGAAAATCTGACAAAACAAAATGCTTGCAACACTGAATTCAACCACTATCTATATAATGATTCTGTTAATGTCAAAGGAAAATCTATTCTGAATCTATGGAGGATGATCAGTAGTCAGTATTCAATAGTGGTAATGATAATGTGTGATATTCTGACAATTCCATTGACAGAAGTTGGTATAGAGAGGAAGTTTAACTTAAGTCAAGATATTTGTCATTATCATCATGGTCAATTGCAAGGAGAAACTGTGAAGAAATTGATGATAGTTAAGCATGGAAAAGAAAAAGAAATTGTTGATAAGAATGATATTGTGATGGAATACTCTTTCAATGATACAGTGGAGGAAAAAATTGGCTGAGATTGTATATAGTATGAATGAGTTTGTGAGCATTATCAATGATTGTTATCAATTGTACATGTATTACATAATCATCAGAACAGAATCAAACTTGAGTCAAAATAATGATCAGTTTCAAATCATATTCTTATTTTTCATAGTCAGTCACTTTACATGGAATATCAAGATTTGTTAGTTTCATTCTGGTCATGTTAGACTCAAATCTGGTCCTTTTACACTTCATTTCTGAAAATTTTGGTCCCTTTACACTTCCATTTTAATTCTGGTTTCACTGAAAATCATGCCAAGAAATGGACTGGGACCAAACCAAACCAAATCAAATGTGAAATTCATGGTCCCACTGGCCAGTCTATGGAGATCAGACTGTGCTGTCTCAGAATTTATCTCTCTAAATATACTTGCAGCAATATTCACTACAGCTTTGTCAGTTCTATCATTTTCAATAATGAAGAAAGTATACTAATTTTAAATGCTGAGAACTTTGTAGATAGCAGTATAGATTCAGAGCTGAGATTTTCATGAATCAGCTCTAAGTGACTATAAATATAATTTAACCCTTCAAAAATCTTTTTGCAAAAAGCAGCAACTTCAAATTGACTGAGAGATTCAATTGATGTTTGAAATATCTGTGTCAGAGAGACATTCATAACCTTATAAAAGACATTGATAATATGATTATGATACATTGCCTCATGCAGTATTATAACATTCTTGTGAGATATAAGTTGCAGTTTTGACAGCCAACTCTTATTCTTGATCTTTATTTTCTTGAAAATTCTCTTATCAAATGAAGTGCTCTTCTTGTAAACAAGAATGCTCTGTTCTGCTTAAGATAATTTGAAAGATTACTGAAATTAATTTCATGGATTTTCTTCAGCTGTAAGGCTTCACTGTGAGCTTACTGAAATCATACAATAAAGTTTCTGTGGCCTTTGTAAATATTTCAAAGACTTCATATTCAATAGCAGACATTTTGATGCAGAAGACTGAGAGGCTAGATTGCTGTGTGAAAACAGTATACTATAACAGTAAGCTTTAATATCAGTGTTATTTTCATTCATTTCCAACAGTGCAATCTCAGTAAATCTCAATGAATCATACTCTTATAATATAGCTGATCATCAGTTGAATGAATAAATAATGAGTGAATGCTCACTGATCATTGAGTCATCAATTTATAAATAAAATTTGTGATTCTCAAGAGCCACAAATTACAAAAGCCACAAACTATAAGCTCATTATTTGAAATATAAATATACTTGCTAAATTCTCTCACAATTCTGAATTTTATAAAGCAACTCATGTTTCTTTCAATCATTCTATTTTATCAATTGATTTAAATTTACTACAGTCATGGATATCTATCAAACTCACATCAATGGAAGTTCTCTTGTGAAGAGTGCTGATATTATTGATTCTGCTTCAACTTCTTTTATGCTGATAGAATCAGATGCTAAGCAGTCAGATATAAAAAAGTCACTCATTACATTCTCTAAATCAGCAATAAAGAAACCACTCTCTATAAGCAAGCTGACTGCTGAGAAAGTTTCATTATTTGAAATCTCTCAGTCAGATCTGAAGAAATCACTCTTTACTTTATCCACATCAGCAATAAAGAAATCACATTCTGAGAGTATTAAGATGACTGCTGAGAAAGCTTCACTATTTGAAATCTCTCAGTCAGATCTGAAGAAGTTATTCTTTGTCTTTTCCACATCAGCAACAAAGAAACCACATTCTGAGAATGTCAAGATAATCACTGAGAAAGCTTCACTATTTGAAATCTCTCAGTCAGATCTGAAGAAGTCACTCTTTATCTTTTTCATATCAGCAACAAAGAAACCACCCTCTATAAATAAGTCAGTTACTAAGAAAACTTCATTATTTGAAATCTCTCAGTCAGATCTGAAGAAGTCACTCTTTGTCTTATTCACATCAATAACAAAGAAATCATATTCTGAGAGTATTAAAATGATCACTGAGAAAGCTTCACTATTTGAAATCTCTTAGTCAGATTTGAAGAAGTTATTCTTTATCTTTTTCACATCAGCAATAAAGAAATCATATTCTGAGAGTGTCAAATCAGCAGCTGCTTTACTATTTGAAAGCTCTCAGTCAGATCTGAAGAAGTCATCTTTTAACTCAGCTGATAAAAGAAAAAAGTCTTCTCTATTTTGATACTTCTTTCAATAAAGAAGTAAACATTGTTTGATATCTTAAAATAAATAGATGGAACTCAATCAGAATTTTGACAATGAGTTAGTTGACTTTAAAGTTAGATGAATAATTTCAGTAGCAATTCTAAGTAAAAAAAGTAAATCAGAGTTGAATGAGAAACTATAGAAGAGTGGAAGAGATGAAAAATGAAACAATCTTAGTACTAGCTTTTTGTCTAGATGATAAAAACTATTTCTCCTCTGTATTAGAGCAGTCTTGTGTACATGAAAAATCTGTTCTATTACATCTAAAACCTCCTCTCATTATATTAACATTAATCAAAGTCTTACAATCTCTTTCTCTTCTATTTCAACTCAGAAAATAAATGAGTAATTTTTTTTATATGATTTCTATATCTTCTCCACAAACTGACACCATAGTCTTTGCAGCTCTACTCTGAAAAGATAATTTTTATATACTTTGAATCACACTGTGTTCACTGCTTCTTGACAGCAAAGCTTAGTATATTGACAGATGTTGTAGATTTTTTCAATCAGTTATAGATCACAGATTATAGCTCAACAGTTATCAAAGTTCAGTATAATACTTTCAGATTATTGATTTCCCACATATAAGTATTATAATAAAGTCATCTCAAGAATTGTTATTATCAGTAATCTTTCACTTAAAAAATATCATTTTTCATAAGTATTGTTTCTGTGGCCTTTTCACTCAGCATTGTGTCATCTCATGATGAGTGTTGACTCTTTATAAACTTTTAATTTTGTGGTCTTTTCCACTGAGATTCTGATTCTTCTCAAGAGATTTTACTATAGTGACTAATAGTTCAAAAATGTGGTATTCTCTAAGAGTCTTACTTTCTCAGAGATGTTGACACTACATAGAATTTTATTTTTATTACCTTTTCAGAATTCTGACACTTTTCAAGAAGTTTATCTCAAGAAACTCATTTTCTCAAGAATTCTGATATAGAACTTTCTCAGAGATGCTGACATCATATGAAATTCTATCTTTGTTATCTTTTCACTCAGAATTCTGACACTTCTCAAGAAGCTTACTTTCTCAAGAAGCTCACTTTCTCAAGAATTTCAACTCCACATGGAACTCACTTTCTCAAGAGACTCACTTTTTCAGAAATACTGACACTATATAAAATTCTATCTTTGTTGTCTGTTCACTCAAAATTCTGACACTTTCTAAGAGGCTCATTTCTATAGAAATGCTGACACTGTATAGAATTTCAGTTTTTATTGTCTTTCACTCAGAATTCCAGCACTTCTCAAGAAGTTTATTTTCTCAGAGATGTCAACATTATATAAGATTTCATCTGTCTTTTTATGCAAGATTGTGACACTCTCTGAGAGTTCATCTTCATCCCACATCAAATTCAACTTCTATAGAAGATGTATAGATTATGAGTCATTACTTCACTGACTCTTAGAGATGAATTATATCAAGGTATTCCCAGCAGATGAGCAATATGGCAATAGATTGACTCTAATCAATGTAAGAGAAGACACATGAATAAATGACTGTATATTATAATATCAAATAAAAGATATAAGTGGTTTGAGATTCCATCTTTCATTACTTATGTGTTGATGATTGAGAGTATAATATACTCAGACATTTCATTTATTGTATTTTCTTCTCTCTTCTCTTCTATTTCTTCTTCTGTTTTTATAGTCAGAGCCTCACATTTTCAGAGAGACAGTTGTCTGAGAGATATGTTTCCATCATATAAAGCATATAGTGAATATATTTATTATTTCATCATATTTTATCTCTCATATGACAAATCTTAAGACTCTTTTCAATCTGCTGCATCTTACATTAAAAATGATAATTTTTCAATTCATTGTGAGTCAAAGATTCTGTTGTAGCCTCAGAATCTGAGATATTATCTCTGTTTTTGAATTTAATATCATCAAAATATTGAGACTGATTATTTGAGATTCTGTCTACAGACAGCTGTGTGGAAGAATTGTTGAGAGAGGCTGCAGTCTTAAATAAAATATTGAAGTAGAAGAATGAAGATGAAGTGTTATTAAACACTTATTAGAGATATAGATCTGAAAGAGTGTCTTCTGAAGAAAGTTACTCAATATTTTACAATAAGCTGAAAGAGTGAATTGCTGTGTACTGAATGATAAAAGTTGACTGAGTAGTAGCAGAGAGTCCTCAGCTCTATAGCTATCCATACTGAGAATATACAGAGATGCAAAATAGAAAGAGAATGTTTGAAGCAAGATAGACAATTATTGAAGCAGGAAAATGATTTGAAGAAGGGTGAAGACTGTATTCAAACAAGATGAAAAGAATCTTTTATAATTCTTTATACTCATTGAACTGACTGCACTGTCTGTCAGTGATTTCTTTCATCTGATTCATACTTCTCAGAAAGAGTTCAAGGTTTCTCTGATACTTATCTCACTACACTCTTTTACAAAAAAAGCACAGAGATAAAATCAGAGATGTATCTGCACTGATTTCAGTGCAGATGATTGATTGAAATATAGTTTCATTCTTTCATTATATATCAGCTCATGTCTCTGATCTTATCAACTGAAGAAGAGAATCAAACAGATTATCAGTTGAACTTTCTAGAGTATCAGAAGAGATGAAGAAAGTGTTGATTTAGTATGAGATAATTTCTTTCAACTGATTGATGTTAGCAGAAGAGGAACTCAAATTTATTTGATTCAACATCTATATTGCTACACTCTTTTGACAAAAGTTGATATAAATGATAAAGTCAGAGTATGAGCTGTATTTGACTTTTGTGTAAAAAGTCTCTATAGAGTCATCAAACTATATTTATAACTGTGTCACAAAGTTTTGATGCAAGTTGCAGCTCAGATATTGTAAGTGTTTTTACTTAGAATAAAGATATTCACAGACTTGAGCACAGAGATGAAGTCAGATGCATCTTTTGACTGATAAATATAATTAAATAAAGCTCAGCCTTTTCAATGCATATCATCTTCTTGCTTCTCATCTCTGACTCTATTGATTGTAGAAACAGCTATAAATGATTTATCAACTCAACTTTCTGATATATAGTCAGAGACAAAAAGAGGGGTTTGTTTGAGAACTGATTGATATTGACTGAATGAGAGTTCAAGTTGATATAAGTGCTAGAAGCACTGCTATATTGATTTATACAACACTTCTTCATTCAACAGCTTCATCAGTGTGAATAATTGACAATTCACACAAATTGTATTTTCTATTTTTTCTATTCTTCTCAATCAGCCTCAATCTATTTTTGTCTGTAGATGAGAATTGAATATATAAAGATTTCAACTGTCTCTCAGATTGAGATTAAGAGAAGAAAAGTATTCATCTCTCAACTCACAATATAACTATCTTCATTAACAATATTACTTTCTCTAAATCTGTTAACAGTTATTTCTCATCTCAGCTATATACAGTGTATCTTCTGAAACTGAATATCTCTGATTCTCAGTTAAATAAAGAGCTCCAGCATCTCTTTTCAATGTTTATATTTATATTCATATTTCTCTTCTCTGTATTCAGTGATCTCTTCAAGAATGCAGCAAGTGAAATATCTACTGATTTTTCTGTATTGCCATTCATCTTCTCTGATTTCAATGACATTGACTGAGATAATTGAATTCTGTTTGATACTTTCTCAGTCAATATTCCTTCATCATCACTTCAACTGTTGAATTTCTCTGATAATCTCATCAAGAAAATTCACTTAAACTCAAGTGATATTGCTGATAATTCATTCAGTTAATAAGAGTCAATTCTTTCTCTGACTTCTGACTATCACAAAAGCAACACATTGAAAGAATCATTGAATGACTCAAATAGTTCCATCAAGGCTGATTCATGCCCAGACAAGAAACACCATATTCAAGCTCACTGATTGAGAAAAGCTGTCTCCTCAGTATCAGATTATTGAAAAGACAATATATGATGAAAGATACTGAATAAGCAGAAATATATTATCTTACTTTTTTCTCAGATAACTATACAAACACTGATATTCAAATGAAACAGATACAAAGTATATAAGATAGTAGAATAGATGAATTTACAAGAAGTACAGAGATATGATATTCAACAAAAGCAGTGGAACTCAGATTCTGCTGATAAAACTCAGCACTCACTTTATGAAAAACATTTCTCACATCTCACTCACTTTCACAGAAGATCTTATTATAATCAATAAGTCAATGACTTTCAGCAATTTGTCTTATAGCTTCAATAGATTTATCACTATTTTATTTCTTCAATAAAATATAAGAAGATTTTTCTGAGACTATAAAGTGTATATTAAGATAATATTAAATGATATGCAGAAGTATAGAGGACTGAAGCTGCTGACAGCTTACTGAAATAACAATTGTTATTGAATATAATTATATGAATTATATCAGTACTGAAGATGTTGAGAGGATTGAATTAAGTGATTCATATCCTCTATAGAATATAGTTTCAAAAATTTCAGAATAATAACTCAGTTCTAAAAAGAAATATATAATAGAGAAGTTGATATCTTACAATCTGTATGAGTATAATCATCTAAATTTAATATGAACTAGTAGTTTGCTTGGAAATGTTTTGTACAGCTGATTTATTTTTTTACAATGACAAACTTGAACTGAAATTAATCAGACATTGATATTCAGCTTTTGAATTTTTGATATCAAAGTTTGATATTATCAATATATTTTGTAGAGTGAATATAGCATTCTATCTTTGTTGAAATTGATATCTGTATTACAATCTTCTCATACAATCAGCAAGCTAAAAAGATCTGCCACATCAAAAACAGCAGACTGACTAATATCAGTCTGTAAATAAATATCTACATCTTATCTCAGTATACTCAGCCTCTCTTCTTGATATTTTCAGATTAGTATAATCAACTAAACTTCTTTAGACTTCTGCCAAGTTCTACTAACTTCTGAATCAATCAATTACTTCACATATACTTATAATATAATATTTTATAGAGAGTCTGAGAAGAAACAGTTTCATCATCTGTGGAAAATCAAACCCACTCATATAAAATATTCAGTTGACTTCAGAATCATACATCTATCTTAAATATCTATCTGATTATTATCAAATTGACATTTTTTGAATTCTTAGTCATCTTACTATTATCTCTGCTATTTTGCAACTTGCTATCTTTTCTTATCATGCCACAATCATTGATCAAAGACACTGTGTCTTTTGAATCTCAAGACATTCAACATCAGACACAGTCCAATCAATATTTTTCATTATTTGAAGATAAATCCTCTCAACAACCACTATACTTTCTCAATGATCTAGATAATGATAGTGATTTAACAGATCTTGAATCTATTGATACTTCTTCAGAATTTGAGACCACTGATATCAATATCTCATCAGCTTATTCACAATCAAATATCTGTGATCTACAGTGTCTGTCTACTATACCTCATAATCAGCAGAAAAAATATTTGAAATTATCTTATATTATCAAAGCATTACAGTGAAATGATTGGGGAATGAAAGCCTTTATAGATGCTTGAATTCAGAGTTCTAATATCTTGACTTATAAACAATACCATACTTCTGCAAAGCAGCAGAATGCACTATATTCAGCACTTTCAAAGTCAGAAGTATTTTATAATCATCATTATTATATTGCCTTGCTTAAACAGAAGCTGAAACATCATATCAATACTTCATACTTTGCAAAATTCAATCATGATGTTGATTTTGATACCATCAATTTCCAGGCCACTTTTGAGACCATCTGAATCAATGCATCAATCTGATTTAAACTGCTTACTTCTGTTCTAAAGAATAAACATACAAATCAAAAGAGTTATAAATGGAGCTCAGATGAAACAACAGCTATCAAACAACTGTTTATTATTATAAGTATTATATACCACTCTTATTCTTTGAAAAACTCAAACTTCTTCAGCTCTATTCTCTCTGCATATTTTTATAACTCAGAAAAACAATAAGTGATAGAAATGATTTTCAGCTTTGAACTCTGTCTCAGCTATATGATGAAAAATAAATTGATGATAGAAATTGCTAAATAGAAGAAGATATGAGTTGATATTTTTAATTTATTAATATTTCTATCTAATTTTTTAAACTTCTAGTAAAAACTGATAATCTTTGTTCTTTTCTGATATATTCTTTCTACTTCTGTTAACTTCTGAGTCAATCATTTGACTAATTCTTATTATTAGATGAAACTTCAGCAGCTTGTCAAAGATTCTTGAATTATTATAGTCTACAATAATATAAACTTCAAAGAGACTGTATAAGATAAAATAATTGAGTATAATAATTACATAGCTGCAGTGACTACTGCTGCTGTGATTATTTCCTCTGCAATTTCAGAATCTGATCTGACTCAGATCATACATAATTCTACAAGACTTCTAACACTGAAAGAGATTATTGATGCATCTGATGTAGCAGACAATAATTATAAACTTCAAAAGAAAATAACATTGTATCTTATTTCTGATGCTGTTCAAAAGATTTATAATAAGAGAGTTAAAAGAGTTTTCACTGCAGATGCTTTACTATCTCAAATATCTGTTCTTGATACACTTTCTGTGTATAGAATGTATTTTCAACAGCTGAAAGCTATTTTTGAAAATGAGAGCACTATTGTGAGAACTATAAGAGTTCATGAGAAGATATTTAATAGTTATCTTGATTTATCAAAAGATCATACAGCATTTTCAACTCATCTCTTTTCAGTATATGAAGATGTCTTGACTACAAAGCTTATTCAATCAGTTAAAATAGAGCAGTCAAAATCTACAGATATATTTGAACAGCACAACTGGCTTTTTTCTTCAAAGTAAGTATTTTTGACTGCTTTATATGCTAAGAAATGTAGTCTTACTGAACAATCAACATTTCTTTCTCTTCTTGAAATATTCTCTTTCTTCTTAAATCTAGATAAAACTTTATTCTGTGATTCTGTTCTTGATCACAGTGGAACAGAAGTCATTATTCAATGAGATGACATCACTGTCAAGCTGTCATTGAGATATATTGATGATAACAATGATGATATTCAAGCAAACTGTCTCATCATCAAATATAAAGAAGATGTGTATCAGCAGCTACAGAATTATAATGATGTTGTGCATTGCTTCAGCTTCTCTGAATATTGCATTCAAATGAAGTTGATGAAAAATGAAGATTTTGCTACATATCTGAAGAGATAACACTCAGTACAGTCTCTTCAGCTTTTATAATTTCAGTAAATGACTCATACTCTTGTTTATATACACAATCATTGTGTTATAGTAACAGATATTGCTACAAAGAATTTCATTCTCAGTGTTGATCTCTCTGTTAAATTCTGTGACTTCACTGAGTCCTCTATTCTGCTTCTTGATTCTGATATGAAATACTGATAACTATAGTTACTCAATTTACACAGACATTGATCAATTGAATGCTGTGATATATAAGATTATAATCAGATAGTATTGCAAATTTGATCTGTTTAGAGATCAGCTGTTGAGACTCATCTACACAGCCTGACTGTGATAAGAGATTCTTTCTTTTATCAAGAATGTTTGACTTGATTCAATCATTGAAAAGTGTTGAATTAAAAATGTATTTCAGAATGCAAAAAATCTACTGACTGCACTAGAGTTAGTCACTCTAGATTATTCATCTGAATATAAAAAGAAGATACATAAATATTTGAGATTTCATATCAATATATTTGAGATATGGCCTCATCTCTCACTTTCACAGAAGAGAATACTTGATAAATATTTATTATATAAAAAATTAAATCAGACTCAGCAACTGAACTGAGTGCAGAAAGCTGCTGCTGCTGTTTTATATACATATTCAAAATATATTCTTATCAGTAGTTTTGCCACACAAAGTTTTTTAATTATAGATAAGCAAACACTCAAATTATATCACTTTACAAACTCTCATATTGTTTCTAAATATCTAAATATTGACAAAATCAACAAGAACAGTCTATCAGTTAAGTATAATATAGTCTGTTTCAGTTCTCTAATCTACAACATTGCTACAGAAAGAAAGTTTGAAGTTCTCATTTATCAACTATCTAATTCTAGTGTACAGAGTTGTGATGAGAATGCAGCAGTTTTCAAAGCTAAGAACTATATAATTCCACAATAAATAGATAAATACATACAGAAAGAGCTTTCTAACACAGTGAATATATTCATAAACAATGTAATTCAGAACTGTTGAAATCAGAATAAATATCAGAGAATGAAAGATGTCTGTAATATACTCTCTGAGCTTTCAGAGTGCAATCTCTCAGATTTAATATTAAAAACTATAATAGAAAGCAACTCAATATACCACTGTTTGCAATCTATATTGACAGTGAAGAGTCAGTTTTACTTTTATTTATTTTATTTTTATTTTATTTCTATGGTTGTGATTGCAGCTGTCTTGCTGATATTTTTTATTCTATATCAAGCTTTCTACAAAACAGTCAGATCTGACTTATAAAATACTGAACAGAGATTTAAGATACAGAACAGAACAGAAGTCTCATCAGTTTTATTGTATTACTACTATCTAATTATTATACTCAGATGAAAGTTTATTATTCAACTCTGATTTTCTCTCATTTAATAAATTACTATTAAAGATGAAGAAAATGAGTCAGCTTCTCTTTCTCATCACATATTAATTTAATTCTATAATATACTATAAATGATTATTAGATAATAATCTAGTGCTGTCAGTGTTCTGAATTAGATCTCACTAAGCAGCTGTAAGTATTAAAACTTTGATGACTTTCTGCAGTCAGTCTGAAGTATACATTCTTTTGCATTCAATATTAACATTATAGACAGAATTGAGATCTCATTGAAACTACAGTATAATCATAATAATTGGCTTGCACTTTCTCTTTCACTTTCATATATCAGTTATTGATGATGTTTCTTTTTCTCTGAGTTTTGAGAATCATCACTGCTGTAAGATGCTTAATTTTCAGTATGAAAACTGCTGCTTGATCTTTTATCAACATCAGCTGTATATCTTCAGATTCTTTAGTTATTCATCTTTATTCTGAGTCTATCAAGATCTCTTTCTGTTCAGCTCCACAGTTTTTGAATCTTTATTCACACTTTCAGTGTCAATATCAGCTACTCTATTATTTATAACACATTTAATATTTATGAAAGAATCTTTACAGAGATCAAGAAGTCTTTGAGTAAAGACAGACATCAGTGCAGAAATATTCTCTGAGAATAACAGCTGCAGGCTAAAAATATACTCAGAGCTGTCAGTGAATGCCACTGAACTGCAGTATATACATCATTTATAATTTATATATATGAAGTTTATAAAATGCTCTGTGATGATCACTGATCATCTGCTGTAAGATACTCATTTGATCTCTCAATAATACTCAACAACTTACATATCTCAAGATTGAGATTATAATTGACATAATATAATAGTGGCTGATTATGAGGAAATCTTGCACTGCTTTGATTACTGCTTCACTAAATCATCTTCATCACTATTTGTAATGTAATCTTCATTCAAATCATCAGAAAAATCAGTTATATCAATTATATTATCTATAGACTGTACTGAGCTATCAGTAAAATAACAGTTCTCAATCAAAATTTTATACTTAGATTTTGATTGAGTGTTTCATTAATGAGTCTCAGAGTCATACTGTGCACTTTCATTTCTCTTGATTTTTTTCAGATCTTCTTGATGATGATGAAAGATGAATGAAATTACAACTGCAATTATAGATTTTATAGACTTCATTAACTCAACATTAAATCAATAGTATTATTTCATAAAGAGAGATTGACATTACTCAGTATTGCAGACATCAGTCTTACTCTTTTATTAATTCAGTTTTATAGAATGAGTTATCAATATAGCAGAAGTAGAATCTATATTCTCATCTGAGAATACAGAGTCTCTCTGTGCTGTAGTACTACTCTTAGTACTGATTTCTGTTTTTAAAAACATGTGTGAGGAAAATAGATCTGTAATTAAAGAAATGCAGTGAAGATTCATCTTGACTGCTATATAAGAATTCTTGATTGAGTGTTTCATCTTACTCTCTGTTCAACTTCAATAAATGAGATTACTTCTCTGATATTAACAGAGGATTTGATTTACTATTACTGATGAATGATTCCACTAATAAAGCAGACTGAGTTATAATGAATCTCAGAAACAACTTCAGACTAGATAAGATTTCATTCATCTTCTTCTAATATTGATTCTCATTTTTCTTCTGAAAATCTGAAAGAAGATCTGAATTAGAGATATAAGAAACTCAGAATATTCAACACTCTTGAAAGAGAAGAGACAATGAAGAAATCAATAGATCTATCTATAAAATCATATTATATATTATATAGATATAACTGTGAATCTAGAGTGATGATATTATTACAAAAAGTGATATCAGTGATTAAATTCACAAAGCTCTTACTCTCAAAATCTTCAGTGATTTCATTCTCTATAAACATCTTATCAAAATCATTTAGTACAATAGTCTGTGCTGAATCTTGACTGCTGTGGCTGTCTTGAAGTGAGATGCACAGTGAGAAACTGAAAGAGAGACAGCTAAATAGAGAATATAGTTTCAATAATACAGAGTGCATGAGCTGAGTCTGAAGAGATACAGATATAGAGTATGATAAGAGATTGATGATATTAGAACAGTCAGATAGACAGAAGAGAAAGAGAGAGAAAGAATAAAAAAATCTAAGAGATTTCAGAGAGAGTATTGTGAGTATAGAGTATGAAGAATAAAAGTGATTGAAATGAACTTGAAAGATTTTATATTCTGACTGAGAGAGAGTATAGTTGATGAATTTCATGATAGCTAAATAATATTCATCTACTCTGAAATGATCTCACAGACTGTTTTATTCAATCTTACTGATGAAGTTCACAATTTTGTAGAAGAAAGAAAAACATCTATATAGCAGATTCAGAAGTGTAATATATACTGACTCAATACAGAGTAAGATAATTTGAGTTTCACTGTATCAAAGAAGTAGATGCTATTTTCTGATTCAAATCAGCTAAGTACAGTCTTCTCATTTTTATATAATATGAGCTAAGCTGATCAAGAACAGTCTTCTCAACCATATTTGAAAAAAACAGTGAGTTCATCTTAACAGCCTCTCATACTGTGAATAGTATATATAACTCTCTAATACAACTTGAGCAACAAGAAGACAGCATCAAAATGATTATAATCTATTAAGAGATTTCAAATAATGTCTAGATTAGCTGTAATGATTCATTTCACTGCAGATATAGAAACAGACTAAATTATATATAAGTTCTGTGATGAGAATAATCAGCAGAGGTTGATGTTGCAAGATATATCAGTCAATATCATTCAGCTTACACAGTCTGCTAACATCTCATTATTCAAATTTAAGCTTCACCTTCAGTAAGAAAATTGAATATATTATTCTTGCAGAGATAAGAGATATAGATATGCACAGTGATGCAGATAATATAAAGTAAGAGAAGCAATAACAGTCATTCATTTATCTTCAGCTTGTTTATATAAAATACACAGAGATCTAGTTATCAGCAAGACTGCAGTCAGATCAGATAATTGTATCATTGTGACTTTTCAAAGTCATTGAATATCTATATAAAACTCTGTTTCAAGAATCAGTTGACAAGGCCACTGATGCAGCTGTGTCATAATTTCAAATCTAGACTTATATATACAGCTTTATAAGAAATGAGGTATTTTTGTCATTGACTCAAAATACAGCACATCCTCTGCTCTGATATCAGACAAAAAAAAAAAAAAAAAGAAAAGAAAAGATAAGAAAAGAGAAGAAAAAAAAACTGACAGTCTGAGAACAGCAATGAATATGATGAATTAAGAGTATATAAAGAATAAAAAAACAGTAGAAAGAAACTGAAGAATGAAAACAGTAAATTACAGAAGAACAAAAGTATAAAAATATAATGAAAGTTATCAAGACAATAAATTGTTGTAAAAGTAGTTGAGCTATGACAGATTGAGTAACTTCATTCAGTATGATGATAATGACAGTGAGTCAGCTCAGTGTTTATCAAAAGAAGAAGAGATACAGATGTTAGAGTTCAGCAATCACTGATGAAGAGAGGGAAACAAGAGAAGACTGAGATTGAAAAGAAAAACAAGATAGAAAGTGCATGCACAAGAGAGAGAAAGAAGAGTATTTTATATAGTTGCAATGAATGACATTGATACAGATCACAGCAGCAAGAGCAAGCATCATCTCTGAATAGACAGCATCAAATCAAAATAAAATATGTCAGATTCAAATGAGCAATACTAGATTGAATGAGAAGAGCATCTAACTGTAAGAGAAAGAGGCTATAAGAAAAGTGGCACTGATGCAAATCGAAATTCTCCTCTATAAAAAAAAGATTCTCTTGAAAAACTCTTTTAAAAAATGAAACATTCATTTATATTACTTCTTGTATCACTCAAAAGAAATGATAAGAGTGATTATTCTGTGAAGAATTGATATAGAAAATATATAAAGTATGATGCTCAGTAATATTCTAATAATTAATCAGTAATTAATTGTTAATCAATTGAAAAGAAACTAAATTATACTGAAATCTCATATCAGCAGAAAACAGATGCACAGATTTCAGAGTATTATATACAGAAAGTTTGATTATAGAATATTGCTCAGATTGATTATGAATAGCTAGAGAATCAATTAATAATCAGTTCACAATCAATTATCAATTAATTTATATCTAATAGTATTATGTTTGAGTTGATTATTTTCAATCAATTGAATATTCTTCTGCATTTTTTGAAAATTTATTCACATATTCTGTGTAACTTTATTATGAGATGAAAAATATAAATTTTCATCTAAATATTGACAGATTTTGATATCAGTATATTTGAACTTGTATTTCTTCATTCTAGTATAAAGAAAGAAGTAATATATTTGTTTAAATGAATGAATCTGAGTCTTTTCATACTGAATCTGAATTAATTATCAGTCAATTGTCAATCAATTCTCAATTGATTGATATAACTTATATCATATATCATTTATATCATTTTCTCAACATTCAAAGCATCAGTTGAGATAATATATATATATTCTTTTACTTCAGTTTTTAAATACTCAGAGATATTATAAATATATTCTAGTTTTGAGATATATATTGAATGACTAATTGCATCAGTTAGATGAATGAGAAGAGACTAAATATATTCAAGTAATTAGCAATCAATTCTCAATTAATTCAGAATTAATTATATTAATAATTATCTCATTATTAAGTTCTGAGCTAATCTCAGTGTCAGAAAGAGTATCATTATTACTGATTAAATCAACAAACTTATTCTTATATATAGAGAATATAATGAGAAAAGAATTGATCATCAATCAATTCTGAATTGATTGATGAAGTGATGAAAAATAATTAAGAAATCAAGAATGGTTTCAAATTATAAGACAATAAATACTGTGGAAAATAGAGTAGATGCAGTGTATACAGAAGAGTTGACCTCACTAAGTAAGTTATTCAATCTCATTATATAATCAGATTCTGCTAGTGCAGTCTGTGCATCTATCTGATTTTGTAAAATACAAAAGTACAGCTAGTAACAGAACTGTATTATGTAATTTTCTTAATTTTCTTAAAATATATAAAGTAATATATTAATATTTTAATCAATTTTCAATCAATTAAAAATTAATTAAAATTAATTGAAAATTAAAAATATAAAATATTTTTAATTTTTAAATATAATATAATAGTGATAATATATATATATAATTATAGATATATTGTTATAATTTCTTTAATCAGTTGTAAATTAATTGATAATCAATTAATAATTAGTTAATATATATATATTAATATAACTTATAAAAATATATTATTATAATTTCTTTAAACAATTGTAAATTAATTATCAATTGATTGATAATCAATTAATATATATATATAATTTATAAAAATATACTATATAATTCTTTAATCAATTATAAATCAATTGATAATTAATTAATATATATACATACATATATGATATAACTTATAAAAAATATATTATAATTCTTTAATTAATTATCAATCAATTGATAATCAATTAATATATATATCATAATATATGTATATAGTTTGTAGAAATATACTATATAATTCTTTAATCAGTTATAAATCAATTGATAATTAATTAATATCTATACATACATATAACTTATAAAAAATATATAATTCTTTAACTAGTTGTCATTGTTCAATCAATTGATAATTAATTGAATTATTTGAATACTAGTTCTTCACAGCTGTCACACTTTGTCATTGTATTTTAAGCTAGTGAGGTCAGGTAGGTGCACGGGCCGCACTAGTGAGGTCTGATTATATAACAAGGTCAGGTGGCTTACTTAGCGAGGTCGACTCTTCTGCTTCCTGGTAGATGCATGGGCCGCGCTAGCAAGGTCTGATTATATAACAAGGTCGGGTGGCTTACTTAGCAAGGTCGACTCTTCTGCTTCCTGTGTTCCAAACTCTATTTTGGCCGAGGCTTCATTACATAAGCAATAGTGGCTCGCCGACATTTTCCAATGCTTGGATTTGAGATACGGGAGGATTTTATATAGCATCCAACAGTTATTCCACCGCCATGGCTGCCAGAACACTGAGAATAGGTCAATTGCTTCCTGCCCGCCTTGCTATATTCAATTTTGCTATTACTCACAAATTTTATAGGCCTCATCCCCGGCGACGGAATCGGAAGGGAAGTCATCCCAGTACGTTCATCCAATATCCTTGCTCTCGATGACTCGAGATAACTATAAACGAGAGAGACTTGTGTCGCTATCTTCCATTGAAGTTTTGAAATTCTGAGCGACGGTACAAAAACAGGCTGGCCGCAAACTTCTCGAATCCCTGCCTTCGTCGCTGGGTCTACAATTCTCCTTTGTTGACCTTGAGGCAGGGTATGATACCTTCAAGAAGACGGGGACGGCCCTCCCAGATAAAACCGTCGAGATCCTCAAGAAAGAATGTGACGGTGCGCTGTTTGGGGCTGTCAGGTAACTGAGCTACCTTATTTACTAATATACCCAATTGCGAGAACCTTATTGTACTCATGAAATTTTCCAGCTCGCCCAGCACAAAAGTCACGGGCTATTCCTCCCCTATCGTTGCCCTCCGCAAACGACTAGACCTATACGCAAACGTGCGCCCCGTCCGTACCACAATAGGCTCCTCTGGCTCCAACCCCATCGACCTCGTCATCGTCCGTGAAAATACTGAAGACCTCTACGTCAAAGACGAGAAAACCTTCGACTCCCCCAACGGCAAAGTCGCCGAGGCCATCAAGCGAATTTCAGAACATGCCTCCTTCCGCATCGCCACCATGGCCGGAGACATCGCCCTGCGCAGGCAAAAGATCCGCGATGGCGCTGCCGCAAGCGACAAATCGAACACCAGGTCCAAGCCCATGGTCACCATTACCCACAAGTCGAACGTCCTCAGCCAAACCGACGGCCTCTTTCGCGAGACGGCACGGCGCGCGCTAGCACAGCCCCGCTTCGCTGACACCGTCGCCGTTGAAGAGCAAATCGTCGATTCAATGGTATACAAACTTTTCCGCCAACCTTCTTACTACGACGTCATTGTCGCGCCCAATTTATACGGCGACATCCTCTCAGATGGCGCTGCGGCGCTAGTCGGTTCGCTGGGCCTTGTGCCCAGCGCCAACGTTAGTGAAAAATTTGCCATCGGCGAACCGTGTCATGGTTCTGCGCCAGACATTGAGGGCAAAGGCATCGCGAATCCGATCGCGACGCTGCGAAGTGTTGCACTTATGTTGGAGTTTTTGGGAGAAGAGAAAGCTGCCGCTAGCATCTATAAGGCGGTTGATGCGAACTTAGATGAAGGGAAGTTTTTATCGCCGGATTTGGGGGGGAAGGCGAAAACGGAGGAAGTGGTGGCGGATGTACTAAGGAGGCTGTGAGAAAATGTACTGTTTTGTATGAGTGGTCTGGAGACCACTTAGACTGCAATAGCGCAAGGTAAAAGCGAAAAATTGTGAACCAAGGAATACTTATTATCAAAATAGATTTCGAATTGAACAATGCAAATATGCCAGACGCCATAGCTCTATTGACCCTTACATAACACCATCCAATCTATTAAGATCGCTCTATTGCACCATAACTCCCAAAAATCTAAGCCAAATTCGGACCCAATGCATTTAAAGGTGGAAGGCAAGAAACGAGGGCCATAGCAAATTTCAATCGACGCCCTCGTCGTCCTCGCCATACCACGTCTCATTATTATTATTACCTTCTTCATTTTTTCCCTCATCGTCAACATCAACATTCTCGTATGCGTTATCGTCACAATCACGAGCACCAGCCTTACCCAAAAGTAACGTAAACAACACCACAAAATATACATCGCCTGTGCTTTTATTCTTCAGCACATAGCGAAGTTGATGGTTCTTTGCATCGATATATTTAGCCACCTTAATGCTGAAGCCGGGGAGGCGGAGGGAGAAATCTGCGTACACATCCCCATTATCAACACTCCTAGCTCTTCGAAGACAGAAGAGAAGAGATAGCGATATCGACGGGTCTGTAGGTCAATAAAACTCACCACTAAATCCCAAATACCCATTCCCAAAATCAGCTTTATACAGCCTCCCCTCCTCAAACACAAATCGATCCCGATTCCCCTCAACCAAAAAGAACTTCCTCCTCCCCGCCGGATCGTTAGGAACATTCAATTTCCTCCGAACTTCCTCTCCATCACCCTCCCCACCTTCTTCAATGATCTCCTCTTGGTCCGCGCCCCTTCCCTCTCCGCTTCCCACCATATCCCCTTCCTCCCTCTCCCTGACAACCCCACAAACCCTCAAATAATTCCAACTTGACAATGCCGCCCCATACAAATACGGCTTATCCGCATACGCATCCCCTTCTAACCCGGGGTCAATAGCCCACTTAACAAACTTCAGCGCCTGGTTCGTACCCGGCGGCAACCTGTCGCGGATGGGGCGGTCGAAATCGTTGCCGAAGACAAGCTCTGCACCAGGAATCGCGCGCTTGGGGACGAAGGAGATGGCGATGGAGTATTGGTCGTTTGTGTGGGCGGGGTGGGAGAAGTATGGGCAGGTGCGCGGGGAGTTCCGGGGGAGGCCTGAGGGGGGATAAAAGTTAAGTAGAGTGGACTGGAAGTACCCTTGGGCAGGGCCGGTTCTACGGACCTGTGTACTCTTGTATGCGAACACGGAGGTCGATGGTGGCGTGCTCTGTTTCTATGAGGTGGGGAACGGAGGAGTTGACGGCGACTGGCTTGTGGGTTGAAGGGTTGTAGCCGGGACCTGCTGTGACGGAGAGAGTGTAGCTCTGTTCTCCGGGAGGCATTATGAGGATGACCCTCTCTTTTCAAGAGTCGTATATATACGTAGAAACACAATGGAAAACGCTGGAAATCGTATCCTATGTAAGCCAGACGTCTAAAAAATATCGGAACAAGAACCATTCACTTCTTCACTTCGATCGGTTCAGATATTGTACATCTATATCACTTCAATTGAAAGGGATTAGGTTCTCTCATCGTTAGTCTTCCAAGTAAATAAACCGATGGTATCAGGTGTCATGGAGACACGGCGGTGAGAGCATTGCAAGAGACGGCCTATCATTTATATCAAACATAAAATATCCGTGCGTGTTTCATATAAATAACACGCAGATGGCTGCTGGTCACAGTAGGGTTAAACTTAACAACATGATTAAACTTACTTAGGTACCAGGCGATGGTAAACTTTGCCCCCCAAGAATGTTTCTGGATAATTTTCATATGATAGACCGATATACATTTTTTCTCCCTAATCTCGTATGTTATAGCAAAATGGCTACGCCACGAGGAGGGGCGCTATTCTGAAAAATATATACAGATATCTACTCGTATCATCTTTAGCCCATTTCCCTTCAGAACGAGCGGAGAACGGGATGTTTGGCTGGTGCTATGGAGTCGAAGATGGGCATCAAAACCCTGGTTGTGCTTCGAGAAAACCACAGTCACGAGCACCTTATACAAGTTAATATGATCCCTGCTATGCGTAATAAAAAAAACCCCACGAATAATCAGCTGGAACACTGGGAATTGGAAAGCTGTTATATTGTACGATATCTATATGGTGACACGCCACACATATCCAAAAATAACACAAAAAGGAAAGAAAAAAAGTTGAGAAATCCCAAGAAACTATTCCAGGATAAACAGTACGGCGGAATGTCCAAAAGTAAGTATGGAAAAAATAAAATAAAATAAAATAAAGACAAATAAATGGAGAGAAATCAGCAGCTAACGTCCGATAGAACACATAGGAAACACCCAACGAAATGCAAAGAATGTACATGTAGATTGGTGAGCGGTATCGCGACTTACCCCTAAGACCTGTCCGCAATTCCAGAATCTTCAAAACCATCCTCACCCTCCTCCTCCTCTTCTTCCACAATCTCAATCGCAGAATCCGGCCGCCTCTTCCTTTTCTTTCCCCGCTGGATCTCTACATTCACAAACCTGTCGCAAGAAGGTGTAATCGGCTCGCTCCCAACAGGGGCAAACCCAGCCATATCGCCTTTCGGGGTGCTACAGTGTTCGTTGTCGCCAGAGCTATCATTTTGTCCAACTTGCAGGCTCTGGGGACTACCAATGCCGCCGCCATATAAAGCAGACATTCCCCGCTCCCATTCCATGAGTTCCTGAGCAGTGGCAGCAGCTCTTTCCCTCGCCGCATGAATGGTTTCCCGAGAAAATAATTGTTGTAGGGAGTTTAGTCGAGATTGCAAACGCGCCTTGTCCGCACGAAGTGTTTGTATTTCTGACTGGGCTTCATTCAACGCGTTGGTAAGCAACGAAACACGAACGTTTATTGCGCCCATTTGTTTCTCATGACTGCATGATTGGGAAACCATCGCTTCATGATGTTCGGATTTAAGTTGTTCAATTTTCGATTCGAGGGCCGTTAGCTCCGTTGTGCGCTGGTCCAGTAGCCGCTGCATCTCTTCCCTGATGGCTCGCTGATCAAGCTCACTTTGTTCAAGATCTATGATCCTTTGCTTGTACAGCTCGTTCTGACCGTCTAAGGCCGAGTTCGCTCTTCTGAGACTAGAAGTTTTTTCCATGGAACTGATTGTGTCATCTTCCAGTTTCATATTGAGCTCTTCCAGGATCTTGAGATCGACTCTATATCTTTCAATGGCGTTGTTTAGGCGGGTTTTGTCAGTTTCCAAGATCTCTATATCTTGCTCTAATTTTTGCGTTTTCATCCGAACATGCATCAGGTCCGCTGCCATGGAGTCGCTGGCTTCTTCAAGGCTTTTGTTCTTTTTACCTGTCTGTTCCAAGCGATGTAAAGTCATGTTGAACTGGTTTCGTAACGCTACTTCCCGATTTTCACACCCAGAAACCTGTTCACGGGTTGACGCAAGATCCCGGACTAGAATGTTGATTCTCTCCACAAGCATGTCAACAATTTCCTTCCAATTGGTTAGATCTCCACTTGTTGTCTCACCAGGCACGGCTCGCTCGAGTTCGATTCTGGCTTGACGAAATCGGGCGCCCATATCCAAGAGTATTTCCGAGGCACTTGTACCATTAAATCCATGGCCAGAGAGGTCTTTCGCCACGGTTTCGAGCGCTTTGAGAGCTCGAGATTCTCGAGATACGGCTTTGCGTAAGGTAGTGGCGATTTGCGATAAAAAGTTGGGTGGAGGCGAAGCTGGACTATTTCGAGAGCTGTCAATAGGATTTCGGTCGCGAATACCTGCTTCATTGGAGCCAACAATTGCGCGCCATTCTTTGAAGAGGGCGCGTTTTTCCTGTCTCATATTACGGAGTTGAGCATTTAACGAGTTGTTCTCCGCTTGCTGCTCCTGGTCTTGAAGAGCAACCTGTGTCGACGCGTCTGAAGTGCGTAAATGACTCGAAGAAACGCGGGAGGGAATGGGACTGGATGAAGTGGTGAGCATCTCGTTGTCCATAATGGTAATGTCGTCGCCAATAAATATCATCTCGTCATCCTCGTTTGCAGTTTGGGACATCCATTCACTCTCTGCATGTGACGAACCCTCATACGTCCTCAACAGCGCCTCTAATTCCTCAATCCTTTGTCTCGCCATAGAAAGCTCTTTAATTCTTTCCGGGGTACGGGGTATACGGTCGTCTTGAGCTTCGGTTTTCACATCTCTTAAGGCGCTTAATTCTCGGCGGAGGTTCATCAGTTCTTCTTCTTTAGCCTTTTCCTCTTTCTCCTTTTCCCTCTTCCTTTCAATAATGCAATTCATCTCTTCACTTAGTCCAAACCGCGCAATGCGTCGTCTAGCCCTGGGATCAAGAATTGCACTACACGACAAAAACTGGAAAGTTTGCGTCTCAGATGGCAGCTCTGGGCACTCATATTTTACCCCATCACTGTCGGTTCGCGGTGTAGGCTCTGAACGACGACGACGCGCTCTTTTGGCGTTGGTTTCTTGAGAGGATGGGGAATCCTGTGAATCAATTCTCGTCCGCTTAATTGCTGGGGTTAAGCCGGTTGACAGATTGTTATCTAGATAACTAGATAGTGACTCAACGGGAGGGCCGGGGTCCGAAAACCGGACCCTTTTCGCAACCTTGGTTTTTCTTGACGGCGTGCGAGGTTCCGCGAGAGAGGGTAACGACGAGTTAATACTTCCTGTGGCATTTACTACCTGCTTCGTATTGCTCTCCACTGTTGCTGGTGAATATGCGCCGCAATATCGCTTCCTGGCTGTGTTCTTATTTTTGCTAACCATGATATTGTCTTTCTCTAATAAGTCACATCTGCTACTGTTCGGCAACAGGGAATTGGATTTTTTCGAGTCTAATATTGGGAAATTAGTAAATTGCGCATTGGTTACACGAATAAAGCAAGACATGTTGAGAAGTTCTAAACGGAAAGATGAACGCAGGTTTCAAGGTATATGAGCAAGAAGCAGGATAAGAGAGGAATGGCAATTTCAGCATCCCTGCGGGAGCCTTTTATTTATGTTTTCAAGATGAAGAGAAGCTGTAACCCTGACTTACCCATCACGAACTATTTCCCTTTATATTCAAAGATCGTGACAAATGCCAATGTTGAATACAACAAGGGTTGCAAGAACCATGCATGTGCTCTCCACTTCTTCCGGGAAACTTTTATCACCCGAACTGGACAACTTGACAAGAGAAACAAAACGAATTAGGTTATAGGCAGCAGAGCCGTCAAACCTGGGGTGCATGAGAGATATATGGCTTTCGCCCAGACAGTTGATCCCCCAATTGGGACAATCAAAACAACGCCGCTAGTCAGAGCTCGCGGGGAACGAAAAATGAATCCCGAATCAGACGGCCAGGTACAGATTACCTCGTCAAAGTCAAAGAAACCCTGCCGGTCTGTGCAGAACGCGCTTTTCCACAGCGCACTTGGAGTTGGAGGGCTTTTTCTGCGGAATGACTGCGAGTTTGTAACGCTGTGGATTTCTCTTGCCAATTGACATCAATTAATCCTTTCTTCAAAAATTATCATACTGACGTCTCCTTTTGTAGATGCTTTGCATTGGGGCATTTTTGCCTTGCTCCAACGAGATTCACAATTGCCCGATTAGGCTAGATGTAAATAAACAAAAGCCGCCGTAGTACGCGTTACGAGGCGTCCATCTAGCGTGACAATGACTTCACATCGCGGCGCTTTGATTGAGCGGAAAACTTGCAGCTGATTATCATATCTTCTTGATGGAGCTCCACCAAGCTCGCGATTTTGGAACATTCGATGGTTGCAATAATTGCGTTAGGTATAACATGATTGCTTCTGATATATATACAGATTACTACGCAGTAAAAATCAAAATGTCGTTTCTGGCGACAGTGATTTAGGGAAGCGACTGGGGAACGTGCTGCTGCCGAGCTGGAAATCCAGCATCACTCTGCAAACCATCCCTCACCAACCTCTGGTTCCTTTTTGAGGGGAACCCTCATAATATCCCGAACACTACTCTGTGGTATTGGCCTGGAATGTCTACTAGAAACAGGCAATGAGTATCTGAGAGGATCGATATTGGTGATCGTCGTCGGGATAGCCCTTCCCTCCTGGATAGATTCGCTTCTCGTTTTGGAGGGCATGGAGTTGATGAGCTTGATATGGCCAGGCAACAGAAGCGTGAGCACGAACAACGCGGGTCCTAATGGATATATCCACCTCAAAATATCATGTGATCGGAATGCAGCTTTAAGCCGAGGTTTATTGGAAGGTTATAACTCTCGGAATCTCGAGCAGATTTATCGTCGAAAACGCCATCATGCTACTGCGATTTGTCAGTCAAGGAATCTAATCCAGTCACTAGGAGGAAAATTCGCTTGCGAACATGAATCGTCCATTTAGCTGAAGAGACAGAATTTTTGAAGCTTGCTCCACCAACACCCAACACTACACAAGGTTCATCTTTATAAAGGCTCTCAACACCAGCTAATATTTCACTACTTTATCATTTTGGAGGAATTCTCCTTTACATGCTAATCTCGAACAGCCCTAATTCATCCCCCCGGCCATCGCGCGTTCCCCTCTGCGCCTTCTTTTAACATGACTTCTCCCCTCTTCACCATCCAGACAGCGGAGGGTGTCCTAACATGCACCCAGCCGCAGGATGCTGTGTACCTGCTAACCTTCAACTTTGCGCCGGATAACCGGTTGACGGAGGATTTCTGTCAGGCTATGCTCCTCTCCCTGGACATAATCCAGTTCAAATACCCGCCAGGAGTTGTAATTACCACCTCCGCCATCCAGAAGTTCTACAGCAATGGCCTTGATCTCCAAAAGGCCGTGACGACCAAGGGCTTCTTTGAAAACAACCTCTTCGCCCTTTTCAAGCGCCTGTTAACGTAAGCTTGATATTTATTGCGTGGTTCCTGTCCCCAATTATTTTGTATTTTGTACCTTTTCCCCTTTGGGACAGGCACATTCGGCTTACCCGTCCCAAAATTTCGCGTATAGTTACCCTCTCCCCACTGTTGCTCTAATAAATGGCCACGCTTTCGCGGGCGGTTTCATGACAGCCATGTACCATGACTACCGCATCTTCAACTCCTCACGCGGCTTCCTCTGTCTAAACGAGGTCCATTTCGGAGCCCCCCTGAAACCCGCCATGTGCTCTATCTTCCGAGAAAAAATTGCAAATCCGGCAATATTCAGGACAATAGTACAAGAGGGATACCGCTTTAGTGGCAGGGAGGCACTTGAACATAGCATTGTCGATGCTCTTGGTGGCGTCGACGTGGCGCTGGCGTTAATTGAGAAGAAAAAGCTGACGAAGTTGCCCATTTCTGGGGTTTTTGGTCAGTTGAGGAGGGAGATGTACAGGGAGACCTATGAGCTTTTGGAGACGTGCGGAGGTGATACAGCGGAGGCGGAGAAAGAGGCGGAGAAGGAGTTGAAAGTGAACGAGAGTGGATTGAAGCGGGTGGAGGAATGGCAGCGGCGGGGAGGGAAAGCGGCGAAGCTGTAAGAGCTACTTTAGGAATGAAATGTTTTGGTATATCATGAGAGCTACACAGATATTAGTTACATGGGTAGTACAGAATTATATATTGTACGGTACGAAATTGACGGTACATTTGCTAGACTTTTTGTGAGAAATAATCAATGCGGTTATTTATTTAGCCATATATATAGTGTATTGCAAGTGAGTAGTATTAGAGATGGGGAATTAAGAAGATTCCGCTATGAAAGTAAACATGTTGGTTCGCTCCTCCCAGTGGTGTCATCTGCAACACCCCGCCAAGAACGCATCTCTCCGTTGTTTTGTTTGTCTGGCGAACCCCACTGTTGAGATAATTACGACAATGCGAGGCATAATGCTCCCTACCTCTCTTACTCCAGGCAGCAATCTGTTCTACGATGAAAGGATGACTAGTCTTGTTCAACCCGGTGTTGAGGAGCCCGAGCGAAATCCGGCTCTTCGCGCGCTATCTGATAATCCTCAAATGCCAGCACTGGACAGCAGCGAAAAAGGCGCTGCCCGCAAGGCCAGCTCCCCCTTAGTCCTTCTCCCCTCAGAGATACTCTACATAATCCTATGTTTTCTTCCGTCACCTAGTCTGGCGGCGATGTCTGCCACCTGCCGCCACCTGTTCAAACACACCCAGAGCGACTTCCTCTGGATGAACCTCGTCAACTCCAATTTGCCGAAACCACTCAGTGACCCTGCGCCATTTAATACCTGGAAAGAATTATACATATCCCAATTTCCGATGTGGTTCGTGGCGCGCAACAAGATCTGGTTCTCCGATGTGATCGACACCGGAAAGCTTATAGTGACGAGATACAACCCCCGCAAGTGTATGATCGAAGGCTATCGGGTCGTTGCAAAACATACTTTTCGGCAATTCGAAACATGGAGCTATGACCCTGAGGTTCTCATCCACTCATTTAAACCACAAGTCTCTCTGTGGATGGACGATCCTGTCGTGCAACTGTTCAAATTTACCCGCACGCCATTTAAACGCTCCATCAATTGGCGGCATGGGGAGATTCGAATGCCCATGGCGCTCGAAGCGCAGCGCGTCTTTAACAATTTTATTTTGTGTGCCAAAATGCCCCATGAGGACAAGGAGGACCCTGGAAAATTTGTGTGGCCGCCTCGAATAATACCGTCCGACGAACGCGTCGACGTCTCCTATAAGCAGGATTTGTCATTCAAGTCGACAGCGAATGTCCCACACAGTTATGAGAATATTTGCACGTCAGCTTTCCGAGTTAGGCGATGGGCGCAGCTTGGGAATGTAGGTGCCGTTTTTGATATAAACAATACTCGACATGGTGTATCCACTTTTGCATCATTGCAGCCTGAGCTCTATACCCCGACGCCAGAAAAGCCTTACCAAGGTATTTGGGTGGGCGATTACTCTGGCCATGGGTCTGAATTCCTACTTGTGTTGCAGCGGGATGATCCATTTGAGCATTCACTGGGCACGAAACAGCAAGGCGCTGAGGGCGATTCGTCAGGCTCCATATATTCCTCCTTGGCAGGCTCTTCGTCCCAAACACCACGAGGGAGGCTAGAAGCCATAAAATTGACCGGTGATCCGAACGTGCCTCGCGGCCAAATAACATTTTTCGCAGAGGATATCGGACCGGAAGGATTAATCAGGATCGCTGATGAAGATCTCTTCAAAGGAGCGCGGGTGGTGCGCAGCCAGGGCCATATCGCGTCAACAAATTTCAGAGATGGTGAGATTCCGTGTGATTCTTTCTGCCTATTTTCTTCCTATTTTAACAATTTTGTTGCCGTCCACCCTTTCCACATCCTCTCCTGTGAATTGAGTAGTAGTTTCCCTATCAAGTTCCTCTATACATGCAACTTCGTATTAATTCGGATTGATTTTTCGTCACAGACAAGTTCATCCCTGCTCAGCTCTTCCTTCTCTCATACGACTGTATGGCCCTTTTCTGGGAAGAATTGAAGCACGTCTCGTACTATCGGCGAGTCGATATTGATGGTCTTGTTAATCAAGAGCTGGAGTAATATGAGACCGGATTGCTTTAGCGATAGGCGAAACCTCCGTTTGCCAATTCCCCTGGACCTGCTAGACGCTGCGTGTTATTTTATCATTTTACAGAACAACGAGGTGAGCGGAATGATAGCGATCATATCCAATTTTTGCCCAGAGCACGCGGCCTCAATACTTCTGATAATCGCTTTTCTGATTACTTACCACTCAATTTTTTTCCGCACTAATACCTATCAGCTGCTGTATCTGTTTTCGATTCCATGACTTTCTTGAACTTCTCTCAAGGTTCCGCTAGAACTGAGTGAAGATAAATAGAGCCTTTTCCGTTACATTGATGCATCACGGTTCGGCCGACTGACCCTTTTATGCAATAGAAATAGGAGATGACCCTATATTCTCACCTCTGCGACTAACATTGGAGCCTTAGATTGCCATATATTTGAGCGATCTCGCATGGTGGTGACAAAACTGATAGTACCCTTAACACACTCACATCCTTTCTCCATTTATGCAATAGCAATTATCTCGTACGACGGGGGAAACAACGGTATGCACTATGCAAATTGGCGAACAACGCAATGGAGCCATTTCATCTGTTGCGTAAAGCGGATCAGCCCGCCCAGAGTCACTAATTTATCACATAGAAGTTCTCTTTGTGTTGGAAAAAGCAGAAGAGGAAGAGATTCGAGGGGGAGATGTTGACTGGCAAGGAGAAGCAAGTTTTAGCGGTAAGAAAGAACGTACTGCGGCGGAAACGTTTAAGTTTGCCATTAGGCGTCTATGTATTGACATCGCCTCATTAGGAGGAAGAGGCGGAAACTCCGGAATCGAGAAAGAGGAGGGAGGAGGAGATGTTAGGATCAATGGAGGGGTAGGGAAAATGGCTTACGGAGAAAAGGAGGTAAAGTGTGGATCGGTTGAAAAATGTTGGCTACAGTTTTGTTTGTTGTTAAGCTTTTGATAATCGATTTTCAACGTTTACTTTTAATCTGTTCTCTTCTCTATATCCTCCTCTCTTTTAACCAATTGCGCAGGGACGTATTGAATGCCGGAGATGCTCTATTGCTTACACGGCTAACAAACGTGTGACTGAGAAACCAAGAACTACGAACTGAAGGACATGCATCCCAATTTCCCCAATAACCTGTGTGTGTCGAACCGTATCCGGTATTGACATGGGACTATCATAGCGATTCCGCCTCCAACAATGTTATTCTTCCCGGAGAACAGACCGTTCCGAATCAGCGTCCTCCATATTACTTACCAAATACTTACTATTTCCATGGAAGTTCTTCAAGAAATTTGTGGCTAACAGAAATACAATGTACAGTAAAGAAGCTGAAGACCTCATATTCGATCTTGAGAGAGCTTGCGGCCTCGGCAGCAGAAGCCACTGGCGCAATATATCGAAGTGAAGAAATAACCCTGATGGCCTGTATAACAAAGCATTTTACCTAGTGGGAAGGCGTTTGGCAAGATTTCGACAGCCTTCGATGACTTGCGACGGACCTCAAGACGGCTTTCGGCATACCATGGAACTTGTCAAGACTTTGCCGCTCTTTCAGACACGACCAGCTGTAAAGAAACTGAAAGCGGAAAATTTCTTCGATCAGACAAGCCTCCCCACCACCCCAGGTATTTCCCACTCTAAAAGTAATACTTCTGACTTGGCCACGTTGCCCCGGGAGGGTTTGATTAAAATCGAACATCCAACCGTCGAGGATAAACCATCGAATTCGCCCTCTATTCTGCTGACCAGAGACCACCAGGAAAAGCTTCTTCAGACCAGAGGGCGGGTAGTTTCTGAGAAGGCTGGAAGGAATCCAAAGCTAAGTAAATCTTCAACAGCCGATTAGAAGAGTTCCTCCACCAATAAGTCGACTGGTACCTCATTAACCAAATCATCGGAAAAATCTAGAGGGATTTTTCCTTGACTTCACAAGGAAAATGGTTTTGTCCAGCAAACTTTATCCTGACGTCTATATGGTTGGAAGAAAAGCTAAATATTTTGCAGTGAACTTTGGCATTGTTCCCCTTAAGCATGCTACTTTAGCTTCTATGGACTTTTCTCAGGCAAAGAACCTCTTTCTCTTTGCCTCGATCCTTTGGCAGAGATATCAGACGAAGATTGCAAATCTTCTCCAAGAGATTGATCGATTCACGCAGCTGTGCAGGAGGACGAATTTCACTTCCAGCAAAGATGCAGGATTTGCAAACGGGTATCCCGTGCCTCCGACCCAAGCCGCTTTGGACGAGGGCAGGTTGATTGAATCCCCCAAAATATATACCCACGGACATCCTCTCCAATGCAACCCTGCGGCAAAGCAGAATGACTTACTGGACGCAATCCGAAAGCCATTTCAACACACCACCATTCGGGAGTTATATGATGATTTAACTAAGAAGGGGTTGAAATGTTGTGTCAAGGATCTTGCCCAGAGATGCATCGAAGTTTTGAGGTCGAAGTTTCAGCATGAATTGTGCAGCAGTTCCAACCAGATTCCAACACTATTAGTGTTTACGCCCAGAAAGCTCACGGCCGCGAAGAGATTCAATCTCGAGACCGAAGTTTATTTCCATTTGGAGGAGGAAAATGAAGATATAAACTCCGAGGCCGCAGCTGTTATCTTAGCCATGGAAGAATTTACACTCCAAGAGTTGACGGATTGTTTCCAGGCCCAGGTGGGGAAATATAATTCCGGGGCGCTGGCAAAGGCTGTTTTCAATTATGAAGCCAAGTCGTGTGTTTGAGAGTTCCCTGTTTTGTTTCAAATTCCCAGTGTTTGTCATTTTGCTATCCGCAATGTCTTCAGGATGAACAAAGGCGCTATTTTTGTTGCCGAGCAACTCTCATGTTCGCCTGATGCTGGCTGATCATGTGCCAGGAGGTACGATTGTTCGTAAAATTATTCCGTATCTCTGATTTTACTTGCATAGCAATTGGACCATACTACTCATTTGCTCGATAACTTAAGTACATGCATGTATGATGGCCGTCTTCGTCTGGCAGGTGGGGACGAACAATGAACCACGTGACCGCCACATTTCACCGAGTGACAACCTTGGAACATTTCAATTGTTGTAGTCCTTCATTTACATATTTTTATATACGTCATAGCCGTATTTACTCTGGCGGATTGTGCTGCCTTAGACATCCTTGGATATTAGTTGATTGTTTCAACAAGAAAACAGTGGGACACACATTCAATATTGGGCCGGAATGGACATGCGCATCAGTGCCCAATTGCCCGACAACCCGCCAACATTGTCTGCCTGATCCTGAGAACGACCCCCAATTGGCTATCCGCGATTCCTTACCCTGCGAATATTGAGGTTTTTGCCCATGGGCAACGGACATCATTGGCGCAGAAGGGAGCGCTTGCGGGGCGATCTGGAGGTTCAACTCCGCACCTGTCAACGGCCAGAGGGTCACAGTGAATCTGTGATTTCCACACGCAAGGGACGCTTGGTTGCGATTAAGAGATAGGATCTTGTGAGTTTATTCCCCTGTGACAACATGCATGTCAACCTTCTTATTGGGTGTGGAGGACCCCCGCACCCTGCGGATAGTTTCCATCTGGCTCTCCAGGCGCCGTTCCTGTCATTATGTTATCTTCGAACCCAAAGGAACTAGCTGACGAAGCTATAAATAAGTATGAAAACGATCACTGTTTGTGAGAAGATGCCTTTCCTTGGACGCTGATCCTGAATGGAGGACGCTTTTCCGGTCATTGCTGCCCAAATCAGGGCTCAGCTTCCTTCCCTGTAATCCCAATGGTCCAGTTCTCCTCCCTGTTTGGTGTGTTTCCTTGTATACCAAACGTGCTTCCTGGTTTTTGGAATTCTCCCAGGAACAGGTGAAAGCTGCAATTTGCAGCCATTGATTTAGGGTTTTCATGGGCTATGCGAAACCGTCACACGTTCACTCCCTGATACTGGACGCGCCTGAGCTTCAAGGAATATTCGCGTACCCTGCGTTGATTTGGCGGTGTGATTTTGTTCCGTTCACCTTTAGGCCTCTTGTTTTCTTATCCCTCCGCCAGTAAGACTGGGAGAGATAGATGAAACTGTTACCAGTTTTGGAGGCCCATTCTCCATTTTTCGGTGGCTGAGGAACTAGGATCAAGTAGCAAACCTCAGACATTATTCCCGAAACTTATCCCTTCACGGTCATGTCTTGTGTTTTGCCAACGTCATTCTTGACATTCAGCGCCAGCTTCCAACTAACTGTGGAGCCCCTGGGTTCTGCCTTGGTCACCTCGAAGCCAATTACTCCTCGTTTACTGGCTAGTAGTAGGCTTGTTATAGTATAAGAAGCACATTTGCCCCCTTGGTGCTGCTTATTTCCTCTCTGATCGAGTTTGATGTCCATTGACCGTCAAACTAAATTATGTCTTCTCAAGGAAATTTCCCCTATCAAGGAAGAACGCCAAATAGGGATCAGACTTATTACCCAGTGAGCAGTGATATACTCGCATTTCCTCCTCCTCGAAGGTCAGTGGAAATTGGTCAAGGAGCAAAGAGGACCGAGAAATCAATACAAGCATACTCACTTAAATCATGCTAGTGCGAGTGTTCTGAACCGAGAATATGAACCACAGGCATACCGGCCAACAGCAGAGGCTCCTGGGTTGTATCACTCTAGGTAGTTCTGAACTTCCACTCTTAGCAACTCGTAATGGACACTGAGAGCCTATCATTTATTTTAGTGGTAATAGGACATCCCCTCCATCATGGGAGCTTTCTCGAGAATCGCTAGAAACCTCCCGATCTCCCGATCATGGACGACTCAATGAACCCCATATTTTATACAACAACCCTGGTAGAACACTGATCAATACCTCGTCTTACGATCGATATTCCAATGTTTCAGCTGCACCAAATCTAGGACCTATTGGTCAACAACCGCGTCCCCCTCCTGGTATTGGGGAATGGGACGCCCCACCCGTGCATTCTTGCCATGATTCTCTGATGCGAGATCCAGATTCACCCCCGTCAATGGAGACATTTGATTTCTTTCCTGAACATACCAAGAGACGCGCACCAGAACATGCGAAAAGCGGTGCCAAATACCACCCACAGAGACGGCCATCCAACCGCGATGAGTTCGATGGGCCTACTCAGTTTCTAGATATGCCTTCTCCAAGGACTATTGCCGAACAGGAGAAAGATTTGCCTCACTTGCCTACTAGCCTGGATGCCCAAGAGCAGGATAAAATCCTTTATGAAGTCAATGATCATTTGTCCAGGTGTGCTTTCAATTTTGTTGCAAAATATCAGTTCCCCATTCCTGTGGAACCAGACAAGAGACAGGTGAGAATACCAGCCGACCGGGAGTGGACAGAATGGGTGTATCTCTTGAAACGATTAGCTACCAAGCGCCGAATTCCTGCCAGAGTTCTTTATAATGGCCAAATCAAGCATTTTGTGACAGTCCTGGAAAACTCCTTGGAAATGCGCCACGCGGCTAAGCACCAATCACGACCAGTGAAAGATGATAGGAACATTCTCCAGCTGATATCTGCGGGAACTCAGGTTGCAAAAATTCTCAAGGATGCCTCCGCCATGGAATTTTTAGACCAACTCTATTCACGAACTGAAATTCTAATTCATGAACGACGAAGTCATCTCGGAGGAGCGTTAGCCAAACCATGAAATACAGCAAAATCCTAAGGAAAATGAAGAAACCGGGGCTGCGGACTCGGTTTCTGATATACTTCATCATTTTACCGAAGGATCCATACCGTGCGGTCAAGCCATCTCACACCCAAAATATATTGTCCTTTTGACCACCTGGCAAAAAATGGCCGCCGGGCGTTGTGATCACTTCATAAACGTTTTTTTGTTTCTCTTTTTTTCTGATGTTTTGAAGCCGACTAGCCACATTCTGACAAGGTCCTGACGTTTCCGTGGATTTGCCATCTCTCTTATCATGCCACACAGCGGAGTCAAACGATCTCACATGAAAACTACACTTTTTGCTTTCACCTCCTAGGGCAATGGGGACCATAGCTGCGGCCCAAGAAATCGTTCCCATTCCTCCCAATATGAACTTTCTTCTAGCCTTCTTCTGTGCCCTGGGCTCGCGACATGGGCAAAGCTAATATTCCGTTCTACCACATACTCTCATTCTCTTCTGACGTTGTGCCGAATCAGTTGGAGTTACATTTCTAATTATCTTGCCGGCTTTATTTCTGCTGAGCTGACCTTTTTCCATTCTCACATGCCCTTTATTGTTTTATTTTCTGGTGTTCCAGAGAAACAAGTTACTCTTGTTGAGTTTTTTTCGCCATAAATTTTAGGCAAAAGATATATATACCCCATTATATACGTATCTCAACTGGAGGCAAGAAGCCAGTTGAAGAACACCTGTCTACTTAGCCAATTGTTTTGCAATTTTCCTGCTACCCTTCTCCTTTTTGCACTTCTATTGTTTTCATTTATTTTCCCACGCGTAAACAGCTTTGCATTGATTTCTTTTTTTGTCTCTCCCTCGTTTATTCATTTATTTTCACGTTCTAAGGCCGTTTCTGTTCGAGTTCCTTGCGCCATACCCAGCACCTCCTTTAGCCTTGTTTGTCCTCCGTTGGCTCTTATCTGCTTTTGGCTTTGCTTGCTTTGGATATACTTCGGCTTTATAAGTACTCTTTGCATTTGTGTTACATATAGCATATACATTCTGTACTGTTATGTTTGAATTTTATCGTTTTCCTTTCCCTTTTTGGATCGACACTTGACTTGTTCTGGAGTTTATCTTCTCCTTCTTTTATTATGGTTACTATTATCCTGTGTCAAGGTTAGCCATTAATATCAATATCTGAGTGTGGAGCTAACACAAAATAAATTTCTTCGGGCATCAATGGTATCAGAGGGGTAGCAAAGTTGCTGGGTTCTTCAAAAATATCTACAATGTCAACAGAGCGCAACAGGCGCGTCACATAACCCCAACATGAAAAAGAAAACAAGTTTCGCTATTTAGGAAGCTCGTTTGCCGAAAGCCTTCATCAGCCTTTCCAATCGCGTCAACCACATTCCTTTCCAGCAGAAAAACCCACCAAGCCCTACAGCAGATGACAACATAACCGCCAAAATACTGGTTAAAACTAGACCCTGTCGCCTCGCCTTCTGCACGATCTTTGAATATGGCTGATTGCTAAAGCTGACACATGAATACTGGGTTGACCATCCCAGAAACGGTAGGTGACGGTCGAGCATCTCTTCAACCGATTTGCGCATCAAGTAAAGCGGCGACGTCACGCCCCAACGCATCTCAATATAGTTGTGGAGTGACAGATTGTTGATGGCATGTGCGTCTGGCGTGCGATGTTTTGTGTATGCCGCCAGAGCAGCAGCGCGTCTTTCTTGCTGCCCCTGAGGCGGGGTGGTGGAGGCTTTGTACACACCATACTCATCGAGGAAATCGAAGAGGATGCGCACGTCTTCAAACCCTGCGTTCAGTCCCTGGCCGTAGAATGGCAACATGGCGTGGGCGGCATCGCCGATTACCACGACGCTGGAGTCGAAATGGTGTGGCGAGCATTTTATGCTGATAAGTGGCAGGTGCGGGTTCGAATTGAACTGCTCTTGGAGTGAATTTGGGGGAATGAGTTCCGGGGACACGCCGGGAAAATGCTTGTTGAAGAATCCCACGATGGTTTCCGGCGCGTTTTCCAGCGCGGTGAAGTGGGCTTCGGATGCAAAAAGGGTGCAGGTGAAGGTTTTATCCGGCGATGGGAGCGCGATGAACATGAACTCCCTCCCAGGCCAGATATGGAGGTGGTTTGGCGAGATTGCGAAATCATTGGTGTCTGCCGTTGGCTTGATTTGGAACTCGCACCATTGTACATCGGCGTATTCTTGCTGATAGTTCACGCGTGCATATTTCATCAGGTGGTATCTGGTGGCAGAGTGCGAGCCATCAGCGCCGATAAGGAAGTCGAAGGTGATTTCGATCTCTGGCGCTCGCGTGAAGGCAATCGGCTTGCCGTCCTGTGTCGTGCTTGTAGCTGCTGGCCCTGCAGCGTTTTCAGGCTTCCTAAGCTCGAACCAAGCTTTCTTATTTTTGAAATCCGCGCCGGTCAGCTTGTGGTTGAAGAAGAGCTTTACATTTGGGCATTTCTCGAGCTCGTCGAGGAGGAGTTCGTTAAGCCGGCCGCGGTCAATGGAGTTTATATGCTAGGGAATATCAGCGAGGGAAGGACGCTTTGGTAGTTTTAATTAACCAGGACGACGCAGACTATGTGTTTTTTTGCCCTACCCTGCCATGAACATCATACGGCTGCGGCTCTTCTGTCAGCTTGCCCGACTTGTCCTTCCTATGGACCATGCGACCACGCATGGGGATGGTTTCGTCCATAACAGCACTTATGAACCCCGGCCGATTGGTCTGCTTCATGGAATTGATTCCCCGTTCTGAGATGGCTAGATTGATGGACTTGGTGAAATTCAGGGGCGTAGTCGAAGCATTGCGGAGATCTATGGATATTAACGATTAAATTAATATTAAGTCTTCAATGACGGCAAAACCGAGCTCGCATATTAAACAAAACATCTTCCTGCAGATATATACAACCAAACCTGCCGGAAGGGAAAAAAAAGAAAAAAAGCCCAATTTGATATGAAAACTTCGGTGTAACACTTATTATCAAGATGGGAGGACAGCGATCTCAACTCATGTGACAGCAGCCCTCACCACACTTGCATGGAAAGCGATGTCACCAGCGAGAAGAGCGTCGCACATACCTGCACGAAGTTCGTAGACCTCCACATCGTCACCCCGACTGGCGGCATACAGCGCGGCAAGAGATCCGACTGGTCCTGCCCCGACGATCACTATCTTTTCTTTTGTTGCCGCCATTACCGCCGTTGGGTGAAATGGGAAGCGCCAGAAGGAAAGGACGTGAGGGAAGAGGATGGGCTGCTCACCACGACTGAATTAGAGAGTCATCACTCAGCACCCCACCCCGCCCTTTAGATCAGAACTTATATCCGCGCTATCAGGGGCTTCAAGGGCCGGGACCAGGACGAAACGTCCCGCGTTCTTCGGGGCTTACATTAGTAGATCCACGTGACTGTGCGCCGTTCCGCGTCTGTCGCGGCTACACTTGACAGTTACTGCTGACCCCCCTTCGAAAAAAATCCAGAGCATTATTCCCGGCCCAAGTAACCTATCCACTTTCCGGTTGCTTGATACCTATAAAATAGATATTTATCACAGACCTACAACCATCCTCGTTTTGGTGTTGAGTGCCGGGTTCCTCACCAAAAGCCCAGAAGAACGCCGCTTATACCACGTCTCCCATCTCTTGTTCTGAGACCCCGTCAGCCACGATGGCGTCCGAACAACTAGACTCGAAAAGGTGCATAGGGCTGGATTGCATCAACGATGCCGGTAGCTTACGGTGTCCAACATGCCTGAAGATTGGAGTCGAGAGCCGTTTCTGTTCGCAAGACTGCTTTAAGAAAAGCTGGGTAGGTCGGGAAGATCAGCGAGATTCAGTTGCACAGAATGAAGAACTGACAACTGGATTTTATTATTTTGCGTAGAGCGAGCATAAGTCTGTTCACAAGAAGAGTAATTTTCTAAGCAATCTTTTCCCTCCCAAAATAGTGTCTGAACTAGATCCAGCTACCGGCCATTTCAACCCGTTTCCAACCTATTCGTTCACCGGGAGCTTAAGACCCGTATATCCTCTTTCCCCCCAAAAAAGTGTCCCGGACTCAATTCCCCACCCTGACTATGCCAGTGACGGCATTCCTCGCTCAGAACAGAAACATGTCGGTCGACATAACATTACAATACTCAGTCCGAAGGAGCAGGACGGAATGAGGAAAGTATGCCGTTTGGCGCGAGAAGTGCTGGATATCGCTGCGCGCGAAATCAAACCTGGTGTTACGACTGACCACATTGATGAGGTTGTCCATCGGGCTTGCTTAGAACGAAAGGTCGGCGGGAGAAAAATAGTTTCGTTCCCTTAACATGTGTGCTCAGCTGATAAACAATCTAGTCCTACCCGTCGCCACTTAACTATGTCCATTTCCCCAAGTCCGTCTGCACGTCCGTCAATGAGGTTATCTGCCACGGCATTCCTGACCAACGGCCATTGGAGGATGGGGATATTGTAAATATTGACGTCACACTCTACCATGAGGGTTTCCATGGCGACCTGAACGAGACTTACTACGTCGGAGAAAAGGCCCGCGCAAACCCAGACCTTGTTCGGGTGGTAGAAACTGCAAGAGAATGTCTGGAAAAATCAATTGAATTAGTGAAGCCGGGCATGCTATTTCGAGACCCAGGAAACGTTATTGAGAAACACGCAAAGAGCAACAATTGCAGTGTGGTTCGGAGTTATTGCGGGCATGGCATCAACCAGCTTTTCCACACAGCGCCCAGCATTCCGCACTATGGGAAGAGTCAGACGGTTGGACAAGCGAAGGCCGGCATGTGTTTTACAATAGAACCTATGATTAACTTGGGAACATACCGAGACAAGACTTGGCCGGATAACTGGACTAGCGTTACTGCGGATGGACTCCAGTCCGCTCAATTCGAACACACGTTGCTAGTGACGGAGGATGGTGTTGAAGTGCTTACAGCGAGATTGCCGGACTCTCCTGGCGGCGCTATCCCTAGGCCTGCTGTTGACGGAGAGAGAACGTGATACCTTTCCAAAGATCGCCTTGTTCACGTGGTATTACCACCCATTTTAAAAATGCTATGTGGTCATGGATGATATTGGTTAACCCCTTTCCTCTCTCTCTCTTTCTTCTAATCCGTAAATCGCTTGGCGCTTTGTTTCGCTTCTTGTTGCGAGTGCGGTGTATTTGACCATTAGCATGAATATTCCAAGAAAATAAAGGGGTAACCCATACAAAATTTCAGGGATTGCGAATTACACTCCCTCTAGACATGTTATACCATGATTTATATACAAAATAGCCCCAAAATCAAGTAGATGTAATGGTTAGTAAATTGCCCCCATTAGATTCATATTTCAATGATCTTGTCGATACTGTTCATACTATTTGAATGTCAGTTTCATCACAATCTCGTTGTCTCAAGAGCCAGCGCTTCAAAGTTGAATCGTTGTGGCCATAAGATAACGGATTTTGTGTGGTAGAAATTCCAGCTGTGCTCAATATCTATACTTGAAAGCAGCACTTAATTGACAGCAGTCTATCATTATCACTGTCATTCTCTCATAGGGCGTGGTTCCCAAGCTCTGAGCAATCAAGTCAGTGTTCCGCCATAGCACCTCTACACTGGTATCAATAAGGGACGTAGTTAAGTTCCCAAGTACTCAGACACACAGCCTGTCCTCCTCGGCCGTCTAGAGATCTCGGATGGTGACTGTAGAAAGTCAGCTGCATTGACATGATCAGCGCTGACTAAAGAAGGAAGCTAGCCATCTAGATTAAAAGATCATAAGCTTTAGCAAAGCCAGCTGTGCTCAAGAAAAAGGGGATGGTGATGATGCTTACTCGTAATCATTCAATACAGAGCTAATCTGCTTACCATTACACCTACTTGATTATATAGTTGTTTTGTATGTAGACCATGGTATACATATATCAGATACTCCGTTTAGGGGGAGTGTAATTAGCTGTGAGGCCACTGGTGCAAAAGCGCAGAATCACCATCTGTCGGAACTGGATAAAGTCCGAATATTGACCCGAATACTGAATATCGATAAAATACATGATAACCAGGCAGTATTTCTAAGAAAGAGAATGCTTGAACATATGATAGAGGCAGTGCTCGTTCACAGCGGGGCATTGCTCGGGCTTCAGTTAGCGAGATGTTACAAGATCCTTGATATTCGAGATATCATCTCCGACACCATCAGTGCCATACGGCAGAAGGCATAAACAATTTGTCATTGCGTGTGAGAGGGTTGAACCTTGGTTGGTTGTTTATCTATCTAGTGGCGAGCTAATATATGTGTGTGGGTCACGTGGGGTAGGGCTTGTGTAGGACCCCCATGCTACGCAGGCTAACTAGCCCACGCAGCCACGAAAAACACCCAAATCATTCAAAAACGCAATAATAATTAATTACAAAATCCGGACCCTGATTTTCCTATTAGGAATAGGTGCCCGTACAGTAATAACCACTAAAAACAGAGAAACACAAGCAAAATCCATCAATCCGCTGTATTACCATTACCATCAACTATCATCAAAAACATGCTTTGCCCCAACTAGGAGCTCCATCCTCAACTAGAGAATATCAACAGTGACTACCTGGTCGTAGGCGACATACTGCTCCAACTAGGAGCAATTCTCAACTAGAGAATATCAACAGTGACTACCTCAACTAGAGGTTGTAGACGGCATACTGCTCCAACTAGGAGCGATTCTCAACTAGAGAATATCCACAGTGACTACCTCAACTAGAGGTATTAGAAGACCTGTTCTTCTATAACATTTGCTGACTCCATGGTGGAGGCTTTTTGTAGATTCTCCGGCTTCTTTTCTGGATATTTGTCCCAACAGTGGATCTCATCATGACCCTTTCAATTGCAGTAGTTGCACTCCTTGATGCTCTTATCCTTGATGTTCTTGGTGATATCTTTATCCTTCTTGTTGGCATTCTTGTCATCTAATGGCAGGCGGAGTAGTATATCTTTTCAAAGGTCAAGGAAGTTGTCTTCAAGTGGTCTTCGCGTGATTATCAGTGTTGGAAAGGATCCAGGGGTTATCTGGTTCTCTGGTGTTTCTTTGCGGTTGGTTGATCTCATGCTGACTGACATTTGATTATCAAGTATCAGGGTATCAAGATGAATAGAAGAAGAGGTTATTTAACAAAAGATTATCGCAAGTTATCGCTTCGTAGAAGTGCAAGGGCTTCATAACCTGTGAGAGGGTTGAACCTTGGTTGGTTGTTTATCTATCTAGTGGCGAGCTAATATATGTGTGTGGGTCACGTGGGGTAGGGCTTGTGTAGGACCTCCAACATTGCGAGCCGCCACGTGATCCCGCCCCATTTTTGGCGTTTTGACCCCCAGCGAAAAAACGCACTGAGTCATAGCTGGAGAATTTTTCGATGAAAGAGAAAAAAATCAATCGTAAATAATGATAAAAAATTTAAAAATCTATATAAAAATCCGAGTTCGTCTTGTGGGATTATGAGAGCATGAGGAATCACACATTTGCTTCCGGTAACGGATGCTCTCAACCATCGGAAACATCCCCTTTGCTCGGCGACACTGAAAACTCCAAACCGCCTAGTGGAGAGTATGTTGTCGAACACCATGATGAAGAGGCTGTGGGTCACAATGGGATCGATGCAGCTCGCGAGGCCCAATTCACCGGGCCCCCAGACGCACAGAAGAAATTAAAATATATCGTGCCAGCTATTTCGATTGGGGTATATACATGCGACTCTCTCTCAAGTTTCCCCTTCCCATCAAATATGTTTTCGAAGTTCAGTAGCCAACCCAAGCGATAATCCATTAATTCTTCTATAGGTGTTCCTTGGCGCAGCGGACCAAACTATCATTGTGTCCAGCTATGGGAAAATTGGAAGCGACCTGAAGGCTTTGAACCTGACCAGTTGGATTGCAACTTCGTATTTTCTGACCCTGACCTCCTTCCAGCCTCTCTACGGCCGTCTGAGTGACATATTCGGCCGTAAAACATGTCTTCTATTTGCCTATTGTGTCTTTGGGGTTGGGTGTGTGGGCTGCGGACTTGCGAGGAATATTGGGGAGTTGATTGCGGCCAGAGTAAGTCGTTTGCCTGTATAGAGTAGTACTGCAATGGCGAAAACTAACTGATATTCCTAGGTATTCCAAGGTCTTGGAGGCGGGGGAATGTCGACTGTCGTGAGCATTATTATGAGCGAAGTTGTTCCCCTCCGCGACCGAGGTGTCTGGCAAGGTGTCATTAACATCATATGGGCGACCGGGAGTGCGATTGGGGCACCTCTGGGTAGATCCTCTTGTCCTTTAAAGTCCCATATTCTCTAAACTCAATCGGTGCTATGATGCTGACTTTGAAACAGGCGGCATTTTGGCTGATTACATTGGCTGGCGTTGGTAAGTGTCGACGCTTACCCCAACGCGGATATATGTATAACATGATCTCATTAGTTTCACTACAGGGCGTTCATTCTGCAGGCACCTTTATGTCTTCTGGCATTTATATCTGTTGCGTTTACATTACATCTCCCTGCGCAAGAGAAGTCACATTGGCGGGAAAAGCTCCGCCGAATAGATTTCCTGGGGGCGATAGTCCTGGTCGGAGCAGTATTCTCATTCCTCCTTGGAGCAGATAGGGGTAGTAACGTTTCATGGTTCATCCCAATAGCCATCGTGTCTATGGTCCTGTCAATCGTTCTATTTGCCCTTTTCCTCTGCGTCGAAGTTTGGATAGCATCTGAGCCTTTTGCGCCGAGCCATATCATCTTTGATCGGAATCTGGTTGCCTGCTATGCATGCAACTTTTTCAGTTTCGCCGGATATACGGGCGTTCTATTTTACTTTCCTCTATATTTCCAGGCTACAGATGGTGTTTCTGCCACTGGAGCAGGCCTCAGACTTCTTCCCTCCATCATAGCTGGTGTCACTGGTTCACTGTTTGGCGGCATCGTAATGAAGAAGACGGGCAAATATTTCTGGCTCACCTTCGCAGCCTATGTTCTTCTACCTATCGGAATTGTCAACATATTCCTTTGGTCTGGTGGCTTGGTTCGTAACACTGTCGGAATCATCACTGGCATAACCTTAGCTGCATTGGGAAGCGGAACTGGAATTACCACTACCCTGATTGCTTTGAGTAAGTACATTTCCTCTGACATTCTATCTCGTTCGATGACAACATAATATATGCTGCGCTCATAATCTAACATAAGTCTAGTCGCGTGCTCATCTCCACAGGACCTAGCAGTAGCAACCGCATGCTCTTATCTTTTTCGATCACTCGGATCAGTAATAGGACTTTCGTTCGCATCTACAATCGTCCAGCAGTCCTTACGAAGTGGCCTGCGCTCTGCTCTCGGCAACAATAAGGATATCGACAAGATTGTTAACGGCGTACGCCAAAGCCTAGATTTTATCAATACCCTGGATCCACAGACCAGTAGAATCGTGAGAGATTGTTATGGAAACGCCACGAATCATGCATTTGGCCTTTCGATCGTCGTTGTCTTTTTTACGACGATCTCTACACTTTTCATCCGGGAAAAAGCTCTCAGTCGTTGATTTAAAGAAGTGATGAAAGGAATTTGGAGAGTTCCCTTTCCAAAATTCATTAACAAATTTGCTTCAAATTCTACTAGAATGGATATCCCCATGTTTTCGTTATGTTTCCGGCCTCATTTTTGCCACTACGTCCTCGGTTTTGAAGGAATCCCAATTGATTTCCCCTTTCGGGTGTTTGGTCGTACAAAACAGATGGGCCCCCCCCACCCCGTTGCCCCATCCCTTGCTTTTTATATACCCAACAAAATTTCGGGTTTCGAATGATTTAGAACCTTAGTTACAAGGCTTGTTATGCATAGCAGGAGTCTGAATCCCCATGTAATGTGCGTCATTGCTCAACATTGGGAGAGCACCCTCTTGGTATCGGTTCATATCTATTTATAAGGCGTCGTTCATACTCTGATATATTTTCATTTTAAATATGTTCAACCAGAAGAGCACTGGGTTGATAGATACTACAAGTTGAATTGGTATTTTTACACATATTATGCGAGATTATTAAACACCACAGATATTTGTATGAAAGAGTCAAGAATCTTGGAACAATAACTGTATACAGAGGAAATAATAATTTCAAGGGTGACACAAATAAGTGAATGTCAGAACTGGATAAGTCCAAATATTGACCCAAATACTGAATATTGATAAAATGAAATGAATTGCTTATTCTAACTCTGATAAGTATATGATAACCAGGCAGTATTTATAAGAAAGAGAATGCTCAATCATATAACAGACTGATGTTCAGTGGAGCAGTGCTCAGTTTCATATAGTGAGATGTTGTATATGTCAAATAATAAGATGTTATGCTACTTAGTCTCTAATCTAGCAAGCTTCTCACTGATATAAGATAAGATTGAGGCTTATATAGTGTTGCTGAGCTTGTTTACTAAGTCAGAAGATAGTGCCACTATCACAGATTAAGATATATTGTGAAGATATATCTAGAATGACTAGTAATAGCTACAGTGATAATCTAAGATAAACAATAAGAATATCTAGTAGGGCTTACAGAGTAAAGAGTGAATGCTTAAGATATATATCATAAAGAAATATACTTAAGATGAGCTTATAGTTGTACTATATAACTGAGTATAAGTAAAGAATTCTTGAGAGTAGAATATAGAAAGGAGTATTTCGATTTGCTTCGGCGCCCCTGGTTCTGGTGGCCCACGCCCTTGCAGTTTGGCGCCATCCCCATCCGGTCTAGCATTCCCTGTTCAGGTTCAGCTTTGCCTGTTCAGGGTTTGTCCCCTCTACTATCAGCATGGCGCTGGTGTGAGAGAGCTCTTTTGCCCTAGTGACCTAACAACATCACCCACCTCAGCTATATAAGATGCTCCATCTTCTCTCTGTTGTGCACGCACTTCATCATTTTTTTTTTGTTTCATTCTGGCTTTGCCTTCCTTTCCTTCTCCTCTTCATCGGCGGCCCGCGATCTATACCCTTGCTCTTTTTGACAAATAATGGCTGGCTCACCGCCACCACGCCATCGCTGAATGCAGTTATTGCTCAACCTGCTATGACTCCTCAACCACCCTTAGAATACCTATCAACTGATTGTTGTTTCAATCACCCTCTGTCTTTTCTTGTTTGCTGTTTCCTGCCTATCTACTTTCTTAGCTTTTCTGACTTCACTCAGGAATTTTTACACAATCTCTTAACTTGTTTTTCATTGCAGTTGTTCTACTGCATTTCTTTTTTCCTCCTTTCCTCTCTCCTCCTGTTTCTTTTTCCATCTTATACCAGGGCAAAGAATATGCCATGTTTCAAGCCAATGGTAAAAATGCCTCATTCCTTGTGAAGCTGAACACAAGGGTGGGTTGGGACTTGGAATTGCAACACAGCTGCATCAGTGGCCTGGTGAATCAATTCTGAGGTCAGGGTTTCATATGAATATTTTGCCATTTTGAGGAAGGATTAACAATAAAATCTTCTTGTCTGGCCCTAGCATCACTGACAACTAGTCCCCTGCAATGTTTCACTCAAATGAGCTGGAGTCAAGATCAATGGCTATCATTGCTTCTTGCTCTTTGCATTCCCCAGATCCCATTCATACTCACATCATCCCTCACCTCTGTAAGAATGATATGTTCAATGTTCAATTTCATATTTGAAGACAAAGCTTGGACAATGAGGTAAAGAGAGCCATATAAGCTAGAGGATCACAGCTGTCTGGCTTGCAACATTGTCCTCTGCTGGTTGTTGCATTCCACCTGCAGAACATGCATGTGATTTGTTCACATTCTCTTATCTGCTGGGCAATTTATCATCACAGCCAACCTGGGCACCACTTGGGCATCACTTGGGTTGATTCAACAGGTTATGATTGTCATAGTTGCTGCCTGCACCTGCTCAGGTTGCATTCTGGCATTACATGTGTGGCTCATGGTGTGAGGGGTGGCTGGGATGGGTTCGCTGTCAGCTCTCAAATGTGGTTTTGGGGGGGGTGGGGTGCCATTGGGAAGTACAGAGACTGCACCAGGCTGATTTGGTGAGAAAATTCCACCAATCCCTTAGGCAGAGTGAAATTTGAGTCATCTTGCTCTGTTGAGCTGGTGTGTGCTGCACTTCTGAAAATTCTATATAAATGGTCTTCTTTCTCCTGTGAAATCCATCAGAAAGCTTGAACATACAGCCTGTGAGACAACCTCAGAGCAGGTGGACACCATTTGGTCATTATGGACTTCATTGTTTATACCCCCTCTTTTCTGGAACCTAACACCTATCAAGCCCATCTTGATCATTTTCACCCTGCATGCTCTACATCCACATCACTCCCTCCCAAACCCCCCAATCCTCTCCATCCCCTTTCCTTCTCATGCCTATCTGCCCATTCCAATTTCATCAACCCCCCTCTGTACCCATCTGTACCCCTTCACACACAGCCTGTGCACAATGCATCATTAAAAACACATATTCTACCCAATCGTCTCCCTTCTAGTGCATCACCATGCATATTTAAAGACAGTCACAAGGGCCAAAATCAGGAACAAGCTGTTCAGCTGAACAATTTCAATACAGCCTTTACAGAGAATGAATACACTGAAGGCCTCATCGAAAGCAGGATCAATGTGGATCTAACCCTTGGGGAAGACTCGCGACAGCATCTCCACGATGCGGGACGCAATCCCAAAGGTGCCTCAGGCTCAGTGGTTTCTGCATTTTCCCTTCTTCTCTTCCTAGGGCATTGAGCATTTTCAACTTCTTTCATTTCTAACCCAAATCTCCTTTCAGGTGCTCTCAAGAGGAATGAGGCTCAAGGCCAGAAGCAGAGCAATGAAGCCTCACCAGCTCCCAAGTTGCTCTTGAGCTCTTAGCATGTTCCAACGCGTTATGCTACTGGAGTCACTCATCAGTGACACAGAATCAAATCATATGCCAGCTTTGAAGGTGCAACCCCGCTTGTCAGAGTTGGACCAGAGCCATGATGAAACACAGAATCAAGAATGGCCAAGCAGTAGCCGAGGTGGGTTTTGTGATTTTCGCTCCTGTCATAGATTCATGTTCCTCACACATGTTGTAGATACAGAGACCGGCACCGAAGATGAGTCCAGGGATAATGGAACATTCGCATCTTCTGCTGAGGATGTGAGCTCCATCCATGCCATGTCTCTGGATCACTTGGAAAAATCAGACCGACATGGCAAGACTAACATCAGCGACGTTGGGCAAAACCAAAACCCCTTCAAAGGACGGAAGCGCCGTTCCGATCCTGGGTCCATGCAGCCATTGCTCGCTGTTGTGGTGCCAGCCATCTCCCATCATCCTCCAGGAGACCCGGCAAGCCTTCCTGAGAGTACCATGCTGCCTGTGGGCGACAAGGGGAGTGAGTCGGACACAAGCAGCGAAAGCAACCCCTCCGATCATGATTATGTCATGAGCAGCGGCAATGACAGAGATTCAGTAAAGGAACTGTTGTTGAAGCGATGCTAGATTTCTTCACGGTCATCCATCACCACATGCCCATCCCGGTCTCGGTCTATGGCCCAGTCTCGGTCTCGAATCACACGAGCTTTTGAAGTTTATGGAAAGTCCAAATGGAAGCCTCATGACATGGGTCCGGTGGCCGCCACAAAGTGCTCTACAAGCTCGACACGCACACACTCCAACCGAGCAGCACCTAACGGCACTGGACAAACTTCCACCCCCCCCCCCCCCCCCCCCCCCCCCCAAAACAATTATCCCCAGAGGTGTTTCTGTTCTGGTGTACATCTTCACAGAAAAGCTCCTTGACTTCCTCAGAGGCTCCCTGATGGATGCCATGTGTACCACAGATGAGGAGCTAACTGAATCTCATATCAAGGGTCCAAGTGAGGATGCAGGGATCGGGCAGCAGCACAACAAAAAAACACCATGGACTTCAGAAGAAGATGAGTGTTTGTTGGATCTGAAAATGTGAAACTGATGTTGGTGGGAGATCAAGCAGCAGTTCCCACACTGAACAAAAATCACCCTGCAGCAGTGATGGTTGTCCACACTTCAGGCAAGAAGAGCATCACCAGCAATTGGCACGCGGAAGTGAAAAGGAGAATGCAAATGGATCAACTGATTGTTGATTTGTAGAACTTTTGAAGTTTGATTTATTGATGCCATCTGTACTCAACTTCATAAGTTGAGAGTTCTTTGTTTATTTTTAACAGTGTGGGACAGTAAAGTCCTGGGAATAGCTGTTGCTGAGATCACAAAGCTCATCACTGCTCTTTCTAGGAACAGCTTAGCAACATTTAGAAACAAAGTAATCATTCCCAGAGTTTGACTAGTTCTGGGAACCTAGCCAAGAACTAGTATATATAACTTCTTACAGCACAAGGAATAAATAAACACTAGATTGTGAGGATAGTAAAGATGATGAATCCTGTTCAACCATGTATCTTTATTGTGTACCTCAACTGAAAAATTCAATCCAACAACAAAAGCAGGACCTTCAAACATGCATATAACAGTCTCAATAACCTAGCAGGCCTTCAGATAGATTTAAGAGCCTCATCAATAGCCTGTTGAACCTCTTCCTTTGTACCGTCCTTCTTGATGAAGATACTGGTCATTACAGAGTGCGTTCCACCGTTCGCATCTCTCCAGGTTTTGATCGAACTGGGGATTTTGCCAGCATTCGGTTGACACTGGTACTTGTGATGCACAACCCCGTTTATGGTCACTTCGCCATCGTAGTCAAATCGAACGCCAATCCTCACTTGATCGGCAGGAGCAGTCGGCCATGCCGTTTTGCCACGGCCCACCGTTGGGTTGACAAGTTTCTTCCAAAAACCACCCCTAGCGACGGATTCACCGAGTTCCTTGAGTGCCCTCATTGTTCCACAGAGTCTACCATTCAATTAGAAAAATCCATTAAATGAGTCAAGATGGAACATACCAAGAAGATACTTGGAGTATTGTTGAGAATATATTGTATAAGCTAAGTGCCAAAGGAAAGGGTAAGACTTTCGAGTTGAACGAATAATAGATTGGATGTAGATAGTTTGGAGGATGCAGTCGAATTCAGCGGCGAGGATGGCCATATTTATGCTGCAGAATCTCTATTTCGATCATATCTCTTAAGCGCCCCGGTCTACGAATGAAGCATTCTCAAGATTAGATACTGCATAGTGAACCAATGCAGTCTTGAAGCAGGGAATAGGTGAAACAAGCGGCTAAAGGAAATATTCGCTCCGTGACGATCGACAGGCTTACATTAACTTACGGCGTAGACAGAGCGCATCAGTTATGTACCGGCCAATAAAAAATCGACCATACAACCACTAAGCGCTGTAACTTTAAATAGAATGCTCATATTGAAGGTCATTTGTACGAGAATTCTTTTGAATTAAATTGTTTGTGTTTAGAAATAGTAAAAGGGGCTATGGGTGATTGGATAGCGGCTTCAGGAGATTGTTGCTTCAGAAACACTTGGAGCACAACCTAATTTTTCCGGCGCTAACTAGTTTTTGTCTAAATGTTCTGCTAACTAGAACTATGTATATATTATGTCATGGGCCATTCATTGACCTCCGATTTCCTCAGCGTCTTTCCTTTTGTTCCTTCTTTCTTCTCTTCCTTCTTTCTTCTTTTCTAACGATGTTTTCCAACCAAACCGCTCTTAGGTGCTTCCGCCGAAATAACTTTGGAATCCCCTACCTCGGCTATTACTCAGCCTCCCACATGGCTAGCAAAACTGTTGAAACAAATCGAGAGTTATTTGAGTACACTTCTGGGAGGTGGATGTAAGTGCTATCACTCACCTATGCCGAATTGCAGCGGTAAGGTTGATATTGACGATATAAATGATCTACAGATATAATGAGTCACTTCGTCTGCCTGAGAGAGCCCTTGTTTTTAGTGTCCGAGAGCTCAAACGTGTTGCGGCTGCCTCCATCCACCGACATGAAACTGATATCAAGAGCTTCAAAAAGCTTGCAGAGGGTGGATTTAACCGTGTCTTTGAAATCACAATGAAGGATGATGGCGCGAAAGTTCTTGCCCGACTACCTTACCCATCCACCGTCCCCAAACGGCTCACAGTTGCGAGCGAGGTCGCAACTTTGGACCTAATCCGTTCCCATGATATTCCTGTACCTAAAGTCTTGGATTACTCGACAAACCCCGACAACCCTGTCGGCGCTGAGTACATCATTATGGAGAAAATTAATGGGGATCCGATCGGAGAGTCATGGTACACCCTTTCAGACAAGCAACGATTGAAAGTCCTCAAGGGATTGGTACAACTTGAGGCAAAGTTATTTGCCATCGATCTTCCGGCATCCGGTAGTCTATATTATTCTCACGATTTACCTCCAGAAATGAAAGGTATTATCATTCGTCCGTCGCAGGATTCTGATGTCACGGCCCGTCGTGGCGAAATTTGTGTTGGCCCAATTACATCTCTGAAGTGGTGGTATGGGGAACGGCGCTTGCTTTGTAACATCAATCGCGGTCCACGTAAGTTACCATCTGTCCTCAGCGAACTTTTCAAGGATATTTTCTAATATATTTATTTAGACTTGGACGCTACCGAGTCTCTCACAGCTATTGCAGAGAAGGAATTAGCATGGTTACAATCCTACGGGAAACCACGCTTTCCCTTTGAGCGAGCATACCGAGAAGCTACAAATTATCGGAAATCAGTCCCTGAAGAACATATGGCAACACTTGAGAAGTATCTAAAGATAGCACCTTACCTCGTCCCAAAGGATAAAAGTCTGCATAGGCCTATCCTGCGCCATCCCGACCTGCAACCTAATAACATTTTTGTTTCCAAGGACTTGGACATCATTGGTCTGATAGACTGGCAATATTGTTCGGCTCTTCCCATCTTCCTTGCCGCCGGGATCCCGCAGTATATCCAGAACTATGATGATGAAGAATCACTTCACTTCATCCCACCCAAACTACCTAAGACACTTGATGAAATGAGTGCTCATGAGCGCTCCACTGCATTGGAACAGTTTCGGCGCCGTCACCTACATTTTTATTATCTTGGATTTACGCAACGTTTTAATCCGTCACATTTCCACGCTCTTGACCACGATAGAAGTCATCTTCTGAAACGCAAAACATTTACCCATGCGGGTGACCCCTGGGAAGGGAATAACATCCAACTTAAAGCAGATTTAGTGCATATGGTGCAAAACTGGGATAAGGTTGTCACCAGCGCAGATGCTGAAGGGGGTGGTGGCACTGATGCAGTTGTACCTCCATGTCCCATAACCTTCGACCTGTCAGAAGCCCAGGACACCCTCCGCATTGAAAAGGAATATGAAAAGACAGACTCTCAACTCTCTCTCATTCGAGATGCAATTGGAGTCAGCATCGATGGATGGACATCAAATGAGATGTTTGAGGACGCCATTGCGCGAGCGAAGGAGTTCAAAAAGATGGCCATCGACTCTGTTTCGGACAATAAGATAGATCAGGAGATGACAGAGAAACATTGGCCTTTTGATGATTTTGTTGAGGATGAGTAGTTATCTTGGTTATCATGTATTGTAGTATTATTCCATGTTGTGTCTTGGATATACTGTACAACAACCAAGGCTACAGGCTTCACATCCCCTCCAAGAGGAAGTGCGGAAATATTGTCAAGACGAGCTTGAATCCGGCAACGACTGATCAGACATTAGACCGTTCAGGTCTCTATCGATCAACTGACAGGAGGTTTACCATTGGGACTCGCATGTATGATACTCGTCTCTTCCATTCCTCCGCGATCCTTGATAATGCTCTCAGGGCATGTTGCCAAGACCAAATTCCCCTGCATGACATCATAATAAAGAACCTTCCAGTACTTGGTTTCTACCGCTACGCCAACCAGCCAAAAAGGCACAATGTTTGGTCGAAAGACCAAACCCAAGCTACTATATATAAGTTACCTCAAACCGTGATATAATTCTCGAGGCAGCTTGAAGGAGGTTTCGCATCTCGAAGTGGTGGCTAGCCCTTCCACCAGATAGCTGTCAACCCTCCTTTACCTTCAGGATCTGTTCATTAAAGATAACCCGGCTCTTTCCTGAGCAATCTCTGTCAGGAAGTAGGGTATACCGATGGGAGGTAGGGCTTAGGGCTAGGGTAAGGGCTGGGCGCGTTGCTCATAATTCATAGAAGATTACAGTTTATCTGATATTCAGATCCCAGTAAATTTTATAGTTCAAAATTCTGAATTATCACTTTCTATTACGCTATAAAGTTCTGAAAGACTTCAAAATTAATTGACATAATTGTAAGTACTTAATAATATCATACAGTTACAAGTCAAAATGATCAGTGGTTGTTGAAATTGCTGGGGTTCTAAAGGTCGATTTTTGCAGTAAAATCGAGTTGCCTGCTCGGTGGGGATGCGGTGGTTGATTCTACACTGGGGATCTTTACCATTCTTGGTTGGTGGGTATGTGACAGGCATCCACAATATTCTATTCATTGTTGATTGGTTATTTATTCAAGTGCCCTACGGCGTAAGTGGGCGGCACAATTAAAATCTTTAGAATGTAAAAAGACCTCATGGTATAAAGTTGCAAATTGCTGCCACAGAATTTGGGTAATACTACATACATATGATGATACATACAATGATGGAGTGAAAGTATATCAAATGACAATATATTTGACTGATGACTAGAAAACTAAAATAGAAATGGTATAAATTTTATGCAGTATATATGTAGCTCTGAATGCTTCAATATACACTGAATACAGTTACAGATTCAGAGGTTTAGTCTATTACTTAATACAAGTATCAGATTAACAAATGTAGTTGATAATGTGTAATAATATCAGTTCAGACGCAGATAAAATGGACTATCACTGCATAATCCTGCATATCCATTTTATCACAGAGTGAAAGACTGTAGAGGTTATATCTACAATTATTGAGATGTGTCTTCTGAAAGTGTCTTAGAAAATCTTTATACTGGGAGTACTCTTTTTAACACTGAAAGTATATCAGAGGCTTCAGTGCAGTCTGAATATACTTTTCAATTATCAGATACTTTTTCTTATATAAGAATAATGAGCAATTCTTCCATTTGATCTCTTCTTCTTCAGCAAGCTATTCTCACAGAAGGTATTATAAGTAGACTGACTGTGTAACCATATATAAGACTAGGATCAAATTTTTTCTCAGTCTCATTATCAGATATCTTAGTTCTGATCTCACGGTCACTTAGATTTCGGAGCTCATAGACCCAACCCTGATTCCGTAAAACGTACTTCATTACCCGTGGTTCTCAATTATCTATTCCTCAGTTTGCAAACATCTTACAACTCGGTTCGAGCCGGCTTTCTGCTCTTTCGAATTCTAATAAATAGGGCCTCAGCCGGTCGCTCTACTGCTAACAAAAGTTTCTCTCCTTCAGTAGTGGAGAAAGCAGAAACGCAATTACATTTTACATTAAACACATACATCAAAAATGTCATACTAGAATTCCAAATTGAATCGGTCAGGCATGCTACGCGTTCTGAAGTTGTGCCAAGCCTTGAGGTTCTGTCGACAGTTTACCCCCCTTTTTTTTATAGAAAAAATCATTAGTTCCCGCTGACAGGTTAAGATCCCATATCAGATCGTGGAATGACAACAAATGTTTTCCCCACCCTAATCCTCCATCAGTCGGTTCTCTCTCATTCAGTTATAGTACCGCACAGCAACTTCTTGTCATCTTGCAACTGTGGCAACTATGTAGTTTTGAGGTGAATATCCCAGAGCCGATCAACAAGCCAACGCACAGGAAATCGCAACGGCGAAATGCACTCTGGAAGGTAAAGGTACCAGTCATCCTCATCTACCAGGCTCAGATTACATGTCAGCATCGTGCATTCGTAGTACTCGGGATAAAAGCCGCTATCTTCCCAGTCGATAATACCAGTGACCATGTAGGTGTTGTTGTTATATGGATCCTGCTTCACCATAATGTTCTCTCTCCTGACATCACCGTGGGTAAACACAGATCCGCGCATGGTAGCACTCTCATCTTCGAGGAAAGAGCGGAGGAATTTGATATATGTCTTGCTGCCATGATGGCGCGCGGAGAATTGCAGGTCGCTAAACTCTCTGGCTGTGGTGATATCTTTCCAGCGGGCGCATTCATCGACACGGTACTCTTTCACCCCTTCTCCACTGACACCTCCAAGTGCATTGCCATCCTCCTGGCGAAGGGTCCTCAATCTACGGAAAATATCATCTAGCTGTTGTTGTATTGAGACTTTCTCCTTGGGTGATAGGCTGGACCAGACTTGCGCCAATGTCATGTCCGGAATATATGACATGAAGATCACGCGAAAGGGTCCGAATCTGATTAGGCCGTGGGGTTTGGGGGCTGGGATGTCGGGCGCGCGTTCTGCGAGGTACTGCATGGTCGTGTACTCTGTGGTGTCATTGTTATCACCTGTAATCACTTTGGCAACGACTTCCTCATTGCACTTGACGACCACACCTCTGATGGGGCTTTCCCAGAGTTTGGGTGAGTCCCAAAGCAGTTGTTTGAGGAAGGAAATCAGTGCTTGCTCTGCATCATCTGGTTCCTCTGGGTGTGAATACCTCGCAAGAAGAGCGGTAACTGTCTCGGACAATGGAAAGACAACCGTGGCAGAGTCAGCGAGATCAAGACGTGTGCGGAACTCCGGAGGACTCTGTTTTTCAGTATCCTCCGCAGACGGTGCTGTACAGCCAGCAGTCGCCATTTTAATCCTGCGAACATAATTCTTTGGAAACACATCCAGCAAGTTGACTTCTGGCTTGTGCTTGAGTTGATCGCTGAGCTCATCAACTGTTCTGAGATTAATTTTTGCTGCATAAGAGAGCTCACAATACTGAGCTTTTCGATGTTCTCGTCTATATGAATCAGAGATAATTGACATCAGGTCCGCCGCTGGATCTTTTTCGAGTGCTGCTTGGAATTCAAGCATAAGTTCGTGGTTCCATTGTGCTGCATTGGGGTGTGTGAGCGAGAGGCCCTGTACAGCCGCAGCCTCATCCATAATTGCTGACACAAAAGCTGGCTTATGAGGATAAGAAATGCTTCAAAGGACGGTTGTGGGAGGATGGCGGGCACTGAGATTCTGCTGGGATTCCGGTGGGAGTTTACCGTGTAAATAATTTGTTTGGGATTTGCGTTGACGCGTCTTCGAAGAATACGGAGTTAAAAAGGACAAGGGACAACGTGGAATTCCCATCACCTGGAGGTTTTTGGACCAATTAGCGCGGCTTCATAACTGTATATTCCAGAGAGTTTTGTGGTAGAACGCGTTTTTTTTTTTTGATTATTCAGATATGTTTGCTTCCTGCGGGCCGCCCAGCTCCGCCGGCACGTGACCATAACATCGCCTATACCGCCCACCTAGGAGCTGATAACTCCTTAATGATAACCAACTACTTCCGTGATCTGCTTCCTACAAGATACATTATTCGCTATTAATGTGTTTTAAATTAGCCCAGGTTAGAAAATCTGTGATAGTATTCGCATGAAATTCAGCCCAACATCAAGCCTGTGGGAGTATATTATTACGATCTGAAACTCAAGCTCGCGCATTCGACAAAAGCTCACTATTATAGGTGCGAGGGATCTGAAAAGCGGGCGAATACTAAAAGCCGGTTGGTATTTGGCTTGCCTGCCAGCTTCCAGCCCACTGTTTCAGCAAATCTGAACTCTCACTGTTATCTAAAGGATCTGTCTATTTTCATCCAGTCGCCGGAAAGCATTTTGAAAGAAATGGCTTCGACTCTCACTCACACCATTCGTGCGTTCGACATCTCAAGTGTTGAGATGTTGGAAGCAGGGCTGTCACGATTGGAGCATTATGCTACCTACACGTTAAGAAGATGGCGGGATACCTTCGCTTGGTCGACTACCGAATTGATGGCATTCAGAGCTCGGGAGTTGAGGCGCCTAAGTTGTTCGAACCTGTGACCTGGTAAATATATAAGCAGCTTGCTGCAATTCATGCATACGCGCCGCTTCTCTTTGTTTGCACATCGGTTCATATGCATTCCAGGGCTTCAATTCGCCCTCCCAAACAACCGATACTCTCCTATGCTAGCCGCCAGGCTCCGAAGTTATTCAATCATCTTGGATCCCCTGCGGAGCGCCTACGGGCTTTCTCATCGCCCGCTTAGCTCGCTAGTTCAAACCAACCGATTACTCTTTTCATGATCTTAGTCCTCCTACAAATCACAGGAATATCATTGGTTAATACTGCTCAATTTACTTTGAGGCATGCTTTCAAGTTCATTCATGCGTCACGGATCAGCAAATTATTTATCCATAGAACATGACCAACACTTATATGCATGTTCTGAAATCTCATTTACAGAGATGCCACCCAACAAGACACATATGATTTGCTGTTTATTGCTGCAAAGTTTGTCTGAAACCAATTCAAATTCCCGAATAGCCAGAAGCAGTCTTCCTTTCATCATCCCGCTGTGAAGGGTTATATCCCAAACACCACCCAGTTTATCCAAGCCCCTTTTCCTGTGGGCATACATAAGAAGGGTCCGGCTTGGAGTTGTATATAAAATCATCGCAATCCCCAGCTTTTACTGTCTCCATCCATTATCCTGATTCACAAGAAAAATCCCCCTTAAATCTCTTTATATCTCTACCGCTCTATCGATACATGTCCCTATTAGCCTTAACCCTCGGCTGTTTTCTATCTCAGACTTCTGATTTGCATCCTCGCTCAATTATCCTCTCTTCACAGTCAACGTGCCAGTATCTTGTCCAATTCGTCCAAGGCTTTCCTGTCTCGTGCTAGGTTCTTACTCTCCCTCCAATCCCCCTCGTATCCAGCCAGCGGTCGACTGGACTCCCCGCAGCCTCACTCCTACAGATACACCATCTTGAAAAAAACTTTTCACGGTACTTTTCGGCGATTTTTAGTATGCCTCCAACTGTCAAGCTCCATGTTGCCATCTACCGCAGCGGTGTATATAAGCACTGGAGCCTCTTCGTTGAGGGAGCCACCGATTCCGAAAAGATCATACTCCACGCCGTGGGTTATTCGACTCGATACCGTTTCGAAATGCAAAACTCAAACGCCCGCCAATCAAAAAGCCTCGTGGAACTGGTTTACCTTTGCGACGTGCCCGCTTTCAAAGTTGAAGCTATCAAGGACACTGCAAAGAACGCAGTTATCCACAATGAATTCGCGGGTTATAACTGTCAAGACTATGTGCTCGAGCTTTTGGACGATTTAGAGGCGGAAGGAATCATCGATCGCGGCGACGCGACTTATGCCGCTAACAAGGCCAGTGTTAAGGGCAAGCAGGAAGGGTTGGCATAGTTGGCAAGTTTGGGAGAATCTCCATATGGGTTATGTTTCGACTGTCCTTTAGTATTTCATTTGACCTGGTTTCGCACGCTCGATGGGGTTGTGTCTCTTACTGGCTATTTTGATGTCCTCCTGTCGCCAAGGATTCCTATACTTCTATAGCTATCTCCTGGTTTGCCAGCCTCTCATATATGTAGTAGAGTTTCATATTTCTAGAGTGAAGATGAATGAAGTTTCACACAGCAAACATAGAGACAATTATAGAGCAACTCTGAAAACACAGGCAGTTCATCACATTAGAGCGGTATCATCAAGAAAATTTAACACTTCTGCGTGCTTCTACAGTGGCACCCGAACTGTCTTTCCGCGTTTTACACCGTAAACAGAAGATCAGCTCTAAAGTGATGAACGAAAGTAGCACTTCATATTGCTAAAACGCTGTATGGCGTGCATTGATGCTGATTGCTTGAAGATGAGAAGGTGGCTGTACTCAGAACTTATGTCTACTACTGCACCTAGCCAATTTCTCTGCATTGGAATAGGAGTGTCGCATGGCGGCCTATGTGGCAACCGCGGAGCGATCTGATCCCGGGCCGCTCGGAGCTGGGCAAAAAATTCCATGCAGAGTGGAAGCCTCCTCATTTCTTTGCCTCTCACTTTGGTTTTTCTTCGAACCATTTCCGTTTGTCGATTTTGTCTAGCCCCAGAGAAAAGTATATAAGCCTCCCCTAGATCCCCAAAAGGCCCCGCCCATTACCGCATTCTCATCCTTGCGATAAGAGGCGCTGAGGATCTTATGCGCCGAGATACCATCTCTGACAGTGAATTACCGCGCGCTTATTTCTCAGCCTCTTCCCGAATCGGCAATTAAGTTTTTTTTAACACTCAAGGGGATCTTCCCTGGTCAGACAAGCAACAAATCTACTAGTATCTATAGCTTCTGAAACCTGGCACTGGCTGTTAAGTCACTCGATCCGCATGCAACATGTCTTTTAGACCGTTCCACACCGTTGTCATTGCTCTTCTGTATTGACGCTCGTGGACCGCGGTGATGCTCGCTTTCTGACAAGCTCCGCATTCCGACACACCTCCTTTGGTTCAAGATGTTTTCTGACGCATCTTCACGTCCAACATCTCTTACGCAGTTTCGCCCGGCGATTTATATCTTGACAGGTGTAGTTGCCGCATACGCTATCTTCTATGCTCATAGCCGTTACGTCTCTTCCCAGACTCCTCCACCTCTCCATCGCCGCAATGCAGTCCGTAGGAGAGGTACACGGCGGCGCGGTGGTATCTCACTTCCCAGCGGCGAGTCGCGCGTGTCTAATGACTTCTCAGGACCTATACAAGCGTTGGATCTGTTGGAAAGATCGGGGCAAGCTTACGGGACATTCCGAATGCAGGTAGATGGTGGCCGTTCTGTTGAGTGTCGCCTCATCCCATCACAGTTGCCATCTGTCGAGCAGATTCAGGAAGAGCTTGAATCTACGCGGGAGCACGCACAGTACATACGATCCGTCATCGAGAATGCCCTACTTGATAATTTCCTAGCGATGGAATTTCGGTCGTCGCATACTATTCTCTTTGAAACGGGTGAGTGGCAATATCTGTCAACTGAGTTGCTAGATCGTGGGCTTTCCGGGGAGAACATCACGGCTGCCCTCACGAGATTCAACGAGTCCGACCAATTTGGCGAGGAGCTACGGCGGCGGAGACTGAATGGCGAATCAATACGCCTCACAGGCCCCGGAACGAGCGTCCTTGACCCTCCAGTGCCGTCGCAAACTGTACAAACTTCTGATCAAGCTGCAACAACTGTGGATGACCAAAGCATCTTTTCATGGCGAGATGGCAATGACGATGGCACACCCACCCGCGAGGGCCAGAACTTGCTCAACCTGCTATACCATATTGCTGAGGATCAAGCGCGGCGGGATGGCTATATTCATCGGGGAGTAACGTGCAATAGCTGTGGGGCGATGCCAATTCAGGGAATAAGATATCGATGTGCCAACTGTATTGACTACGATCTCTGCGAAACATGCGAGGCAATGCAGGTTCATATCAAAACACATTTATTTTATAAAGTCCGTATTCCCGCTCCGTTCCTAGGTAACCCGCGACAGCCCCAGCCGGTTTGGTATCCGGGGAAGCCGGCTATGCTGCCGCGCAGTCTGCCACGAAATCTCGCAAAGAGGCTTATGAAAGAGACGAATTTTGAGAATACAGAGTTGGATGCGCTATGGGACCAGTTCCGCTGTCTGGCAAATGTTGAGTGGGTCAATGATCCAAACAAGCTTAATATGGCGATCGATCGGAAAACATTTGATCGATGCTTTGTGCCAAATACGTCGATCCGGCCTCCACCACCAAGCCTTATATACGATCGGATGTTTTCTTTCTATGATACCAATGGAGATAATTTGATCGGGTTTGAAGAATTTTTGAAAGGACTGGCAAGTTTCAGTAATAAGAGTGTTCATGAGAGGCTTAGGCGAATATTTGAAGGGTATGACATTGACAGAGATGGCTATGTGGAAAGAAAGGACTTCCTTCGAATATTCCGCGCTTATTATACGCTGAGTAGAGAGTTGACTAGGGACATGGTAGCCGGTATGGAAGATGACTTTTTGGAAGGCGGAACGAGAGATATCATACTTGGGAGCCAGCCTATTTCTTCTGCATTCCCGGGCAATATCCCACCTGGAGAACCTTCGAGAATTGGCGAAGGCAAGCGCACAAACTTGCAAGGCGATATGGAAATTATCGATAATGCCGGCGTTTTGCGAGAAGATGGGGATGACACAGGTGATAGGAATGCAATTATTGCGGATGCTGCTGTTAGAGAAAGGTTTGGTCGGACACGCCCCCTTTTCACCTCTAGATTGCGACTCCCCGACCCTCCATTTACTCGGCCTCGTAGACGCAATCGACATGCCCGTGGAGATAATAATGAGGAAGAGTATGGCGATGAAGAAGATAATGGAGGGAACGACTCTGATTCGTACCTGGGCAGCTACAGCGAATGGCCTAATGAGCAGGTCCGGTCAGAGGACGTAGTTAATGCGTTAGGCAGCTATATACCCTTGGAAGAAATCACGGATCCAGTTGATAGGGCTAGGATCGCTGCTTGTGCAATGCAGAGGATTGATGAGGCAGATCGCGAACGGATGCAACGGATAAGGAGAGAGGGAATCGATGAAAGATGGGCCAGGCGGGCGTTCTATACAGACGAGGAAGATGGCGCCATTGCTCCTGCGGGATACCGTGACGCGGAGGATTTCCACGATGGTGTCGAAGATATTCCACAACGAGTACAAGAAGAGTCGCACCCACCTACTCCACGGTCGAGATCATCGTCCAAGGTTCGCTTCCAGGATGACATCACTGACAATGAGTACGAGACAAGGTCGAATCTGTCAACGTCATCCCGTAGCGTCCCTGTAGCGGAACGCTGGGGTGGATTCGAGGTCCCTGAAGCAGAAAAGGATGTCGGAAAGGAGGTTCTATATCAGGTTACCCAGCAAGGTCTCAATGAGCTTCTCGATCTCATATTCAAGCCAAAAGAAAATCTACTTATGGAGGCACGCCGGACGAAGGTCGAGAGACAACGATGGGCGAAGGAGATCAATAACTTTACGGCATCACTCCCTAAAAACCATTATCTTCGACAGGGCATTGATACCGACAAGCAAACGGAGGAACCCGGTCAAGGAGAAACGGAAGGAAATGTAAACTCGACAGAACGCCCGAGGGAGGAACCTCTCGGGCAATTACTAGACGATGTCGATCACCCATCCTCGCGCGGCGGAGGTATCCCAGGCCACTCCTTATCCTCTCCAGGCGAAGAAGATATCACCGGCCAGCCTGCAAGAGTTTCCGAACGTTATAATATGCTAGATCCCACCCTCCCTCAAAACCGCCCTAACGACTCAGATCTGGAACCCTTCCCTCCAGTACCCGAAGGATTAGGATATACTGAATATGGAGAGGAGGAAGAATACGAGGTAGCAGAGAGCGGCCCCACGCCTCCTGACCCAACCCTTCCTCAAAACCGGCCTGACAGAGCGGCGTCAGGTCGCAGCCTCCATATAACTGAAGTCTCCAGTTCCACCACCCTTCCTTACGAACACTCAGTATTCGAGCAATCGCCCGTCTATGAATCCGCCTCCACCTCCACCTCTGTATCTGCCCAACAGCGGCCACAACAGCAGCAGCAATCCCTCTCGCGGCCCCGTTCCACACCATCCAGAAACCAGTCCCTCCCTCTCCGCCTCCGGTTTCATCAATCTGCCTCCTCGTCTCCACGCCGACAACAACTCACTTCTACTGCTGGCGATGTCGACCGTTCCCATTCCTCCGTCTCCCTCTTTTCCCCACCGTCGCCATCCTCCTCGTCCTCCCTGGACGAAACTAACACGCAACCCAACCCGCCTTCACCTCCACTTCCACCATCCCCAAAAACGCTCGCGCGGTGGAGCAGGCTTAACCAAGTTGAGCGGGAAGCAAAGGCACGTGGTGGATCGGGGGCCAAGTTGAATTTTGATGAGTTTGTGATGAGGATGCAAGGTGAGAGGGGCCGGCGGTTGGGATTTGTAGCGAGCTGGATTGACATGACCAGCTTTTAGGCTAGTGCTATATATCCATATATCTTCTTTCCGGCCAGTTGATACTAAAATGGGCAGCGAGCATCCTGGTATATATATAGGAATTGTTGGCTGGGTGTGTTGAGCAAAGCGGCTCATCAATGTTTTTCCTTACAAGTGAAGCGAACAGCACGATGAAATACCATTTCTTCGTGGAAAGGCCGAGGGATATGGGCTTGAGTATGCATAAGTGGATGATTGAACGGATTCCATTTTCTTTCCCCTTATTGAAGTTACTTGTGCGAGAAATTTAGAATTATTAACGCATGGCCAAATGACAAAACGCATGAAATCTTGTTTCATTTACAGTGATGTTTCGTCATCTGATGGCCGCCCATTGGACCTTTTGGAAGCATTGTATTAATGTGACTATGATGATATCCGCCAATTGAAACTAAATGCATATGTTTTATCAAGTCTACAAGTACGTATAGGTTATGGCTTGCTTGCCTTTGTAAAAATAAGAAAATATTGACCGTGATAAAATGATATCAGAATCTCTCTTCTTTTTTTTTGCTGTTTTATGATCTCGGGAATAATTAGCGTTCCAATAGATATAACTATATCATGACACAATGGGTAGTAGTAAGACCGAAGAATATTCAGAACTCCGTCACCCCTTGACCATTCACAGCCTTGATAAAAAAGGAAGTATGCCGGAGGATAGACAAGTAAAATAAATAAAACGAACAAAAAAAAAGCCCATTACAACCCAGTGTAATCCAATCCTAATCCCAATACTTGATAACGCCCTCCAGTCCAGCCGTCGCAACCTTGCTAGTCTCCTGCGGATGCCATTCCACACATGTAATCGCCGCCCCTTCTTTCCCTCCAGCCATGATCTTATGCCACATCTTCCCTGTCTTCCAATCCCAGAAACACACGTATCCACCACTATCACCTGACGTGACGAACTGGCCATCAGGACTGATAGCCACATCGATCGCGTATCCAGCATTGTTATGCCCACGGAAGCTCTTCTTGCGATTCTGGCGGAACTTATCCGTCGAGGCGTACACGACGATCTGGTTGTCGCCGGATTGGAAGGCGACGTATTTGCCATTGGGATGGGGAGCTGCACGCACGAGTGCGTACAGATACGGCTCCGCGATGAACTTGATGGGGACGGGGATGTTGTACTCCCACGCACGCAGCGATTTGTCGTCTGAGGTGGAGATGAAGCGGCGGTTGTTATCGACAAAAGTAAGTGTGTTGACGGCGGCGAGATGGTGGTCGTATTCTTGCGTGATGGCACCGGTGCGGGTGTCGAATTGGATGATTTTTTTATCGGACATACCAGCGAGGAATTCATGGGAGTGATCTGGGTCTGGGTTGAAGCGGATGACGTGAGGTGTTTTTCCCGTTGAGAAACGGGAGATACATTTGCCGTACTCTGTGTCCCAGAGCTTGATTTGGCGGTCGTATGAGCCTGAGAGAAAAGTGGTGCCCGTTGGGTGGAAGGTGGTGTCGGTGACTGCGTTGGAATGGCCAGAATATGTCCGCAGAAGCTCTCGGGAGTGGTGGGCATCCCATATTTTAATTTTCGAATCGGCAGAGGAGGAGAGGAGGAGGTGTCCTGAGTTGGGGAAGAAGCGCAAAGAAGTAATGGGTTTTGTGTGTGATTTCCAGGTATGGACCAGCTTTTTGGGTACGTAGTTTTTGATACTGCCCACCTCCTTTTTGAGGTCGATGTCCAGATCCTGGGGAACGTGCATGTATGTCCTTCCTTGATAATCGAACTGCTCCGAACCATGAAATTCTGTCGTTTCGGTATGGGACGTATCTTCCTTGTACGCCGTAGCCTTTTTATCCATAGCTGGTACATTCGACGGCACAATCGCTTCGTCAATATATTCCTCATCGCTGGCCAGTTCCCGACCGGCTAGGTCCAATTCTTCCTCGTACATGAGATCATCATCCTCGTATCTCGCCCAAGGTCCGAGATATGCGCCTTCTCCTTCGACGATACTAGAATCCCCTTTCTTTTGCCTCTTCCTCCTCAATGCAGCGCTGGCTTCCTTGGAAGGACGCATTTGCACCACATTTTTACCCCCCAGACGTGCGGCGGCCTCCAAATCCCCGACAAATGCCCCAGGAACGCTTGGATCCTGCGTGTATCCAAAGGCCTGAAATGTTCGATGCTGAGAATTAAACGTCGCCTCGCTTATCAAAGTTTCTTCCGCATGCCCCGTTAATACGTTTTTCCTCTTCAGCGCGTTGCCCCCATGAGCGGAGCGGAAGGGATTTTCCGGTCCCAAAGTTGGTCGTGATAGGTCATCATAGGTGGCGTTGTAAGTTAAGGCGGTGTCGGTCGATTTTGCAAGCATCAGCTGTAAGCGCGAAGAATCCTGTAGAATATATGAGCTTATGAAAAGATATCGGAATGGCGCATAATATATTCCGCCATGTACATTGCCCAAAGGGGAGAGAATGTAGGGACCAAACCTCTATGGAGACATCAGGTGCTGCGACGATCCCTGGAGCTGGGACGGGAGCTGGTGTTGACTTGACCGGCAAATTTTGTTGAACTTCATCGTCGCTGGAAGATTCATAATTGGCACCCAGAAGAGAAGCCATAGCTATGCGTCTATTTCTGCTGCGCAACAAGTTGATATAATGCAGGAAGATGAAAATGGTTCGTTGCTATTGAAAATGGTCAAAATTTACGGTTACCTGAACAGACCAAATGTGCAGCCAATATCAAACTTCCAGTGGGCTTCAAGGGCTCGGATAATGCAAGAAGATATCACTTCAACGCCACTAGGAATAACGGAAAATAACACACCCCAGATTGAATTTTAGGGTACAGCTTGTCATGTCTGCCATCAAGTATGTTTCAATACCTGCAGAAAAGGAGTTAAACAAGAGAACAGCAACGCAGCCCCCACGTACCGAAACATAAGCAAATGCAATGGGAAAGAGCGCGTATCATACGCTCTTCATTAGTGCCTCAGGCGTATATACACAAGGATTGGCAGGTAAATAGCAATAAGAAAGAAAAAGATGTAGACTCCGACACCTGCATTTGCATACACCTCGAAATTCGTACACTTTGTGCCCATCTGCCACAAGCGTCCCTCCACTCATGTCCGTTAGCCCAGCATTAAGGAGAGATAAAAAAGTTGGAAATTGTAAGTAGCGACATAAATAAACACTAATACAGAATCATTTCTCATTTCCCAATCCATATCACATATGGAGATCAACCCCCCCAAATGTAAGTAGAGAAACAAAAATCAAAATGAAAAACATTACCGAATTCACTCAGCTCTATCAATAGTCAATCGCTGTTCGCAAAGGCAAAAGAGGCAAGATGAAAAAAAAAAAAAAAATAACACGTCATGGGTCGAATATGTAGGTTTTAAGGTGGTGGGATGGACTATTATTGCACAAATAAATGTCCACTGTTCTATTCCAGATTTTCAAAGTTGGTCGGCTCGTATTATCGTTGACCTGGGATTGTAGCTGCTGCTTGGTAGCTGCGAGGTTACAGGCCGCGCGGACGGCCATCCCGCATCGCATTCCCAGCTTTCTCACGTAGTCAATGTGATTCGTCTTGGATCAGGGCGACAATCATACTGTAGAGATAGAAGAAGAACATGATAAGGTGGAACCCAAGTTTGATAAAAGATTCCTGCGAGCGAGAAGAGCAATATTAGTCATCCGATGCCGGAAAGCGGAGGAGAACGGAGGTGCATGTGAAACCTTTTTATGAACATTGAGCTTCCGGAAGATCTCAGTAGCATCCAAAAGATGCTGGTTATCGAATATCCTGCAGGATTCAGGACAAGTTAGTGGATTGTGTGCCTTATATAATCTACAACTATCCTCCACCCAAAAAAAAATGTTGAACACACTTCTTCGCATTGAACGCCAGTAGCGGGAGGTTCAGAATTATAGCCAGCCAGTATCCATTAACAACGAAGAGGATCGTCAGGAATGCATGAACAGCGGCTTCTGGGACGATATATGCGTTGAGCCGGTTGCAAAGGTCGATGGGGTTAATGTAATCACTGCAGCATCCGCGTAGAAGCTGGTTAGAAATATTTGATTCATATTCATAGACAGCTCTTAAAGCTCCCATATACCAGAAGGGGACACGCCGTAGATGAATCGATTGGGAGAATGCGCCGACTCACCATTCCAAATCGCTGTACATGATCGTAAAGAAAACTTGTAAAAAGAGGTTGACGGCATTTATCAGTACCGCCAACAAGTAGAGCCAAGCTTCGCCAGACATGATGCTGTTGTGCGCTGTTGTAAAGGCTTTTTAAAGTTTGGCGTGGTATGTGTGGGTAAATAAATATTTACGGTGGAGGATAGCTGGAATGCAACCTGAACGTATACTCGATACCAAAGATATTCCGCTGTCAGACCGTAAAAGGCGTCCTCGAGCAATCCTGTCTAAGCAGGTAACCGTAGTCGAGTGTATGGATATGACCAGATGACCGAATGTGCGAAGGGTGCTGGACAAGCTAGCTTAACAAACGAGCCAATAGGAGCGAATGCGGCACGGAAAGCTTTTGGGAGCGCAGCCAAAAGGGAGGAGCAAATAGGCGCGAGAGAGTAGGTAAGAGTCGAGCTGGTCGGTCGGAAGCTATGTAGGATGCGAGAGTGGAGAGCTGCCGGTCCACTGCGGATAGAAGTTGGTGGTGCAACGGATGGCTGGTGGTGGTGGTTGGCGGCGGTGGTGGTTTGTGGTGGTGGTGGATGACTTGGCTGAAGCTAACGCGAGGCAATAAACCTGCCACATTTTTCGGCGGTACACCCAGCACTATTTATAGCCGCGTCAACAAGCCATCGGATCATATAAAGACCAGAAAACTGCTTCTTACTCACTGCCTTATGCTCGTCTTTGTTGATACTGTGCGGGCCGCTCTTTTTTTTCGAGCATAGGTGTTCCCCAAATCTCCACGACGGATGCCTGGGATGGCAGTATCCAAGATTTATGGATCTTCCAGATACCATATCAAACGCTACCGTGGACTATAACAGCTGAGCTCTTCAGTTTTCGGTTGTAACTTTGAGATGCTTACCGTGAATGAGCGAGTTCGAATCAAGAACCACGTCCTCTTCTCGAACATGCATTGGAGAGGGTCAGAAATTGCCATCCGTGCTATGGACTGGTTGATTTCCCTTCGATTACTCAATGGCTTGCAGCTCCACAAAGCCAAACCGCTTAAATCTTAACGGTAGCAGGAATGAAATCAAACGCTCTCTGTTATCTTCTTCGTGGCTATAGATTACCCAAACCCAATTATTCTCAACTTCTGTTCTACTAGCGCTATGCGCAACCAACCACGAACTATCAGTTCCATTTCAGTGTCTTTTAATCTTCCAACAGCGGTTCCTTACAATAAAAATTTCATAGGAAATTTCCAGTCCATCTATTGGAAATGTGAGCAATACTTTATACACACGTTTCGTCCACGTACTTGATGAAGTCTTGAGTTTGAGTAGGGCAGCTACATAGAGCACTACGAAACTCTGAAATGTTCGGCGATCTAAGGCATCTAACCCATCATGGGTGTGTTTAGTTTATCATTGTTATTACTATTTTGGAAGCCTGCTGGATCTCACACTATAGCTCGTTATGTATATAGAAATTGCTGGGACCGCGGAATCGGGCTCATAACGTTTCATGCTTGTTTGAGTAAAAAGTTGTCAAACTGCTAAAACGGTGAGCCAATTTGCCGCCGATACCTCTTGCAAATTATTTCTTGCGACTTGCTCAACGGCTACTGTCTATGCGGTGTGGCTGAATGGCTCTAAGAAAGGAAGCAGCAGTTTTATATCTCAAGAATGAACAGGATTCAACAAACCATTTGCTCTGGGTCTAACTAACTATCCAATTCTGCAACTATGCTTAGTCAACTACATTGCAGTGGCATCTATTGCATTGAGATTCTCCTGAGGGTGATGGAACACGGATTATCAGGTCCACAGAGTTCTTGATAGACTTCTCTGGGCCAAGACATGAAATCAGACTTGATAATGGCCGGGTTTTGGGTCTCGGGCCGAAAATTATCAATCAACAACTGACGGAGATGCCGAGCCGAATCGGCCCCGAAATGAGAGCTTAGTCAGTCAGGCTTAACCACAGAAAAACTTCGGAGATAATTTACTTCAATCTTAGAAGACAATTACGTATTGTTGACAACAACCCAGCGGAGATCAAGCAACTAACAGCATTCATTCGCCAGGGCACCTCAATTCAGTCCAAAATACTTAATCCTGGTTTGATCCAACATGAACTCAGCGCCATTGGTTCGGAGACTTGTTAATTGTGTTGCCTTGGCTGACACGCAGGGGTCCAGCACATCCGGTACTTACAAATACTTTCCTTGGCCGCAACAATGGAAAAACTGTCTCCTCACTGCAATCAATTGAATGGCGCAGCTGCCTTAAACAAATCCGTGCTTCTCTTTACAACAATGGCTGCTGATTCTGATCATATTCTCCTCGACGATGAGACTAACGCTCTCCTTGGGACGGAATCGTCCCTGCCAACAGTCCGCCCTCGAAAAACCAGGGAAAAACCTGTCGTTTTCGTATTTCTCTGTGTACTAATAGTATTCTGTGTTGATTTTGGAAACTTCCTCTCCGTCGCTCCTCAAACCCGCATCTACGAGGCTATAGCTTGCCGCAAGTATTATGAAAAGCACGAACCAGGCCAATATCGATTGTTAGAAGACATTCCAGAGGACAAGTGTAAAATCCCACCGGTGCAGGGCGAACTAGCCTTCGTGCAAGGATTGCAGATCAGTTTCGAAGCGCTCCCCAGTATGTAGTTGATATATTCATCTTCATGCTCATTTCCAATTTCATTCCTTCGTGGGAAATAGCTCTCTGCAAGAGAGCCGTCAATTAACCCTTGAATAAACAATTACCTTAAAGTTAGTTGTGACTGATCTGCTATCCGCCTGGATGCATTTTTGGGAATTCACAGGCATTCTACTCTCTATTCCGTACGGACGTCTCGCGGACAACGTTAAATACGGAAGGAAATTTGTCCTTTCCCTAGCGGTGGTTGGCCTTCTGTTGGGTCAATTTTGGGTACTTTTGGTATGCTGGTTCTCTCGGGTCATGTCTCTACGGGCAGTGTGGCTGGGGTCAGCAGCTCTCTTCATAGGGGGTGGAGCTGGCGTGGCATTAGCCATGTTGATGACAATGATAACGGATGTTGTTGAGGCTAGATATAGGTGCGAATATCTCCATTTTCTCCTCACACATTCCATCAATCCCTCCACCTTCTCACTCTTGCCTTCCATCCTAGATCAACGGCATTTTTCCAGATAGCCTTGGCTATCGTTATCACTCAATTTTTGGCCCCTCTCTTAGCATCATGGATGATGCTAAAAGGGAGCCCCTGGAATCCTCTCTTTTTGGGCTCAATATGCGCTACCTGCAGTCTCCCGTTGCTTTTAATAATACCTGAGACGGTTCGTTTCAGAGACCTCAAATCGCATCTACAGCCAACTTCGGAAGACGAATACGCAAGTGGCGAGGATGTAGAAGATCTCTTTGACACCATTCATAACAGCTTTTCAAAACCCACTCTCAAACACCGTCTCCATCTTCTCCGCACAGCCATCAAATCCGTAATCCCAAACCGCACCACAGCTCTTATCCTCTGGATATTATTCATTGCGAACATCGGCAGTAAGCAGCTGTCAATCATGCTTCTATACGTCTCGACTCGTTATGGAATCCCCCTCTCTACAGCAAATTTCTCCCTTACCATCTTCGCAGGCGTCAACATATTCTTGCTCCTCGTCTTGTTGCCCACAGTCTCCCGCTACCTCACTGTAAACCGGCGCTATACCACCGCAACCAAAGATCTCATCCTGTCCCGATATAGTATCATCATGTACACGCTTGGTGCCCTCTGCTTAGGCCTTGCCCCAACGATTGCCACCATGATCGCAGGGCTGGTGATTTACACGCTTGGTTCCGGGCTCGGTTCCCTAAATGCGAGCATGGTGGCTACCTACGTTGAACCCAAGCATATGGCAAGGTTATATTCCGTGGTGTCGGTGGTTTCAATGTTCGGCGTTTTTGTTGGCTCACCATTACTGGCTGGGTTGTTTTCACTGGGATTGAAGATGGGGAAGGGGTGGATTGGATTGCCATATTTTGGAATCACACTATTGTATGGGCTAATTTTCGTGGCGGTTTGGTTTATACGATTGCCAGAAAAAGTAAATGAAGCCGACGATGGGAACAGGGATAGTGAAGATGACAGATATGACGTGGAGACGCCATCGTCAAGTTTGATTTTGAGGTCTTCCAACAATTGATGAACAGAACTTAGGCATGATGATAGTGTCAAACGCGGCAAGGGAGTTCCAAAGGTGACGGCAAATCTACTTGCTGTGCACTGAGATTCTACATATCTCGACTCTCCGCCACAATTCCCCTAATCACATCCTGCAACTCGACCTCCTGAACTCCAACCAATGTATTATCCGAATCCTCCCTCGTCGCAACAACCGATCGACCCGCGCCATCAGCAAAAATCTGCGTACAGAGAATATCCAGAATCCACCCTGCTTTCCCCTTGGCCATTTTCTCCCTTCCAGTTCGATACAATTCCTGAGTCGAGATCCTCTCGACCGCCCATTTGGATTCCGTAAGCTGCTCGAAGGCCGCTAGAATTTCGTTCTGCGTCGTCTCCAGGGACCTGATGCGCAGGAATTTGTTTGCCGTTTCGACGGGGTTGAGGAAAGTGCCCACGACGGCCTGGCCGACGGAGTCGATGAGCACGCCTGTGATATACTCATTGCCTGAATCATAGATTCGGGCTGCCTTGTTGGCTAAGTCGAAACCGAAGGCGGGGAAACGTTTAATAGACTATCGATGGGGGTTAATTGAGGGATCGTCAATTTTGATATTCAAAAGCCATTCTCCCCTCAAAAACAAAGCTAGGAATGTTGGTATATATAGAGTCAATATACCCGAAAAGAACGAGAAACGAAAATGTACAATAAAATTCAACCAAATACGCACCCAATCGAAAAAGTTCCCCACCGCAATCGCCGTCCACGAGAATCTGCCCGCCGTCTCCACGACCTTCTCAGCTAGATGCTTCATCACAGCTATTTTAGCCGGCTGGGTCATCCTCATCTCCGGCAATCGCTTGTGTTCGGACTCCGGGTGGTTGCCGAACTCGCTGGGTATGAAGCGGCGCACACCGACAGCAACAGCAGCATCGATGACATTGATCTGGTCGGACACACCCTGAATCCCCACTACGCTGATGATCGCATGTTGGCCCCGTAAAGCGTCCTTGAGGGAGTTGACGGAGCTAAAATCAGCCCTGACGACCGGGATGTCATCAGGGAAGGTAGAGGTTGATTCGATACGGGTGAGGATTTGGGTAGTGAGCTTGCGCTCGCCGAGTAGAGCAGTTAGGATATGTTGACCTAGGTGACCAGCGGCCTGTGGGTGGGGGTGGTTGTTAGGTTGGCGGAAATCGGAGAAGGGAAAGGGAATAAGTACAAGGGAGGTAAGGGGGTATTAGGGTTTGGGGCTCAAAAGTTTATAGTTATGGTTTAGGGGAATATAAATAGAGAAGAGATAGATAGATACATGAAGGGAATTCTAGACATAACAAAGGGGAAATTTACTCCGATAATTGTAACTTTTGAGATGTCGGACATTTTTCTTTATTTGCTAGGCGTGCAGAGGGGCAGATGAGGGATAGGAGTGAAAGTCCAGGAAAAGCGAAAGAATGAGAGAAATTCCTTTTAACAGACCAACGGACAAGATATATAGGTTAGAGAATCAGCAGCCCGATCCCGTTATTAATTTTATGGCACCCCAGGAGGGACATCCTGCTCGTATTTATGGGCTCCTCCCAGCTTCAGGCACCACCCGCAGGCAGCAACAGTGATGATATGATATGATGCCTTGCACTCGCCAAGCAGGCAGGAAGAAGCTGCGTTGACGATTCGCTTCAATCGACCCAGAGATCTCAGCATTCTCCCGTCTGCGTGCGGGAGGGGAGGCTCATCGATGTTGTTCCAGGTACTGTACCCTGTCTCTCCGGCCCAAAATGACGCTTGAGCTATCCAACCGAAAGCGTTTTCCGCTAGGCTCGAAGGAAACAATTCCTCTCCGTTTGTTGTCGTCTCGAAGTGGCATGCTCAGTTCAACACTCTTCGACACCAACCTGGTGTCATGAATGTGGCTGCCCCAATACAGAGCTCAAATAATAATAATGACTGTATTGCATGCACCGCACTGTGAGCAACTCGCGATGTCCGATGCCTAACTAGGGTAGGCCTGAGAAAGTCCACGCCCATCAATGAGTCAGTCGCATCCCTGCCACGCAAGCTTCTCTTGTATGAACCAAATTGAATCAATATCATTATCGAGGAACCCCAACGCGAGCATTGGGACGGCTTCCCCTTAGATCCAGTGTGCCAAGATACAGTTGCATCGGCGCCGACCCATTTGCTCGACCATGGAGAGTCTTCCAATTGAAATTATCTGGCATATAGGCACCTATGTATGATATCCAGTTCATTTCGCTCCATTTTATTACGTTGCTGTATTAAATCTCAGCATAGATTCCGCGGTTCCGGGACCGTGCTGCCTTGTGCTGTGTATCCCGGTCCCTGAACAAGAAAGCGACCCGGTTGCTTTACCAACATACCATCATTGAGTTGGACAATACCTTGCGACCGCGATCGAAACCGGAGTTCTCGCCGCCCTGGCTCACACAGCTGCGTGGTTTGTATAGAGACAGGAAGACTCTCTGTCCGGTTATCACAAAGCTGTCGATATTGTTCGCAAATGAGTCAGATGTCTTCGAACGGGGTGAATCACTGGCAATGGATCTTCTGTTGGGTTGCGTTCGCGAAATGCATTCCTTGGACGAGGTTATGTATGTCCCCCCTCGCGATGAAACGATTATAGTGGTTCAGTCGCTGATTTCAAGCAAGCTGGGCCTCAAATCCTGTTCCCCCGGGCGACCTCATGGAAGCATTTGCTGCCCAAAACATAACTGCCTTTACTTACGATGGCGATCCGCGTGTTACAAAACTTGCCTACCCTCTTGATGTCCTGAAACTGGACCTTCTATCGCAATGTCCTCTCCGGTCACTTTCCATCAAGGCCAGTACGGAACCAGAACTTCTAGGCCTGAGAGACGCCATTTTCACCCACCGGAAGAGCCTGGAGTCGTTGGCGCTCCGCTTCGGTGATTGGGCAACATGGTACGGTTACTTGGTTTTCCGAACTGGCTATCCAGACTGTGCGCCAAAAAGCGTACTGGAAGGCGAAGGAGATCCAACTTTCGTGCTTTTTGAACCATTCGTGCAGGCATCGGAAAAGCTTTGTTTACAGTCGTTTGACCTGCTTGGTACTGTATATTACGGTTATGGGTTCTCTGATTCCATTGAGGAAACTTTTTGGAAAGCAGTGGACGTCGGGTGTCTGAAACATCTTCAAATCTCCCGACGTCACTCGTACAGGACTGTTCAGGGGACTCTGCTTGGGGAGTGGCAGGATTATCACTCGCTTGAATCACTCGCATTTGAGGGTAAACCTCTTCCGAATCGTGCAGGTTCCCAGGATTCCCAGGATTCCTGGGACGAGATAGCAGCTCGATTGACCTCCCTAAGCGTAGACCAGTTTATTCCCCATCTGGGACATAATTTTAGTTCGCTTCGGATGCTCGCCATGACCATGCCCCTTTCGCCTTCACATCTACCCATCCCTGAGCTCAAGGCTGTCTGTCCGCTTCTTGAGCAGCTGGCTTATGTCCAGCCCCCTGGTTTATTTGTACGACTTGAAAAATTTCCTACTTCCCAAGTTTCAGCTTCCCATGCTAATAAAATCATGTCTACATATCCAGACACGGGACCTTCCCGATCTAGAAGGCATGCCACACCTTCGCAGGGTCTATGCCATGGTAGACCTCAAATCCTCCATCGTAATGGATTACTTTGCCCGCTTTATGGAATACTGCTGCAAGACCGAGTCTCCTCTTCTCGATCGCCTTGACCGATTTGCGGGCGGCGTCACCGTATGTGACATTGTGTCGGTCCGTCAACTCGAGTGGAGCCTTCGCCTGCCGCTCAATGTCCAAGAAGCAGAAGCAGAAGCAGTGCACGAAAACGAAAACGCCGAACTGAGCCCTTATATCCCCCTGCTGCCCAGGGATGAGTATTCCATGAAATTGCCCCGTCAAACTACTATGTCTTGTCGGGGTAAGGTGTTTCGCCAACTTGATTGGCGACAGTTGGAGGGTGATCCGATGGTTGACACGGTGATGTACCGCTACAACTTAAAATGCTCTCGAGGGCCAGGCGTTGATTAGTTACTTGGTATTATCCAGCCACAACGCCGTAGGACACTGTTTTTACCTCATGCATGCGGCATGCGTTTGCTTGTGACGATATCGGAAGAGTATCCTCGAGCTGAAAAAGCTGGATGAATCAAATACCTAGAAACCTCATTCTTCGAGTTTTATTGGCCGAAAATATGGCCAGGTACCTAAATCGCATAGCTAAACATGCAATCTTGTAGCAAGGCTTTTACCACCACGCCAAAAGGATCAATCCTTTTTTTTTTTTTTTTTTTTAATTCTTCATATATATACTTTTTCTAAGGCTATATATATATGCAGTCTGAGACTATGACAGCCACCCGCATTGTCCCATCGATGCTGGAGAATTAATTGAAAACAAAATGGCTCAAATTGATATGAGAAAGTAAATCGGGTAGCAGGACTTGTGATGCTGAGAGACTTCAATGTGCATCACTCACAGTGGAGGGGTGACTGAGTCTGGTGAAACTTTTGACATGGTATGAGAGAGCCTAACTACGAGTGATGAGCGATCTTGAGACACAAGCGAAAAAAAAAAAAAAAAAAAAAAAAATTCATCTTTGAAATCTCTGCACGGTTGAATTTGCTCGTCATCTATGACCCTTATCTATCGGTGTGTACAGTATGGTTTTTTTGGGGGGGGTGTTTTTTGACGAAAGTCCCATAAAGAAGGTGTTATTGCACTGACAGTTTATGACATATGTATATGTTCCTCCTAGCCCTTCCTTGTTCCTCGTTTATTCAATGCCGTGCAAGTTGCAAAAATCGCATGTCATTTTTTACTGTCCACCTAAAAATCAGACCCCTTCCAATGATAGATACAGTGCCTCGCAATAAGTTTGAAACTATTGTGACTTCTCATCAAAATCCACTAGTCCAAAAGTAGTTTAGTAGTTGCACTGTATATTGCAGAACTAGTTCTGCTTGATTAAATTACATCTGGAAATCAAATATTTCCACTCAATAAAGAAAACATGTGAGGAAGGAGATAGAAAAAATGATAAAAAAGTAGAGAATGGTGTAGATGAGTGGAAAAATAGAGGTAAATGGATGCATTTGTGACACTATAACTACAACTAATTACTACAAGTTAAATTACTTTTGGACTAGTAGATTTTGATGAGAAGTCACAATAGTTTCAAACTTATTGCGAGGCACTGTATGTCGATAGCGCAGGATGGTCCCAAAAAAAAAAAACCATGTCCTAATTGAGCTATGACTTAAATAGCCAATTTGTTTTCGTGCGGAGGATTTTTTTTTTTTTTTAGTTCAAATAATACTTTAGGTGCGCTGTGCTGTTCTATTTCACATTCGTTAATAATTCAAAATCTTGAAATCCTACTACTAGTCAGGAAGGATTGAAGCTTCCTGACTTGCCATAGCACCACCCACTACCTATTTGTGAAATCCGCCGTTTATCAAGGCAGGTTATGGTGAGGCCGGAAAACTGCAAAGGAAAAAAAAAGACACAAATCAACAGAAAACGTAAGAGAAGACAGCGTAGAAGAAACAGAAGAAGAGTATATATATATATATATATATTTATAAACAAAGGAGACCCAAAAAAATTGAGAGCTTGCCCCATCTGATTTGGTTGATGCACACGCATCCCCTCGCTCACTCACTCATTCAGACAACCATCCATATGTTTATATGGATTTTCTACCTCTTCTCAACAAGTAAAAAGTGCATAGCGGCATATGCAATAACGATGAAAACGCCAGAGAATATGCCAAGGCCAATAACATCGTGCCACAGACCCAGGGTATTGAAGCCGAACGCGCTCAGTATCGAGGCGCCGGGGACTTCGATGTCAAGACCGTATTTGTGGTCGATGAGAGTGAGGTATGTTACTTCGTTGACGATTAGGCCTTCGAAGCCGTAGTGGAATATGGAGAGCTGTTGATGAAACATATATACTTTAGCATTATTGGATTTAATTTAATTTTGATTTTAATTTTTTTAAAAGAGAAATTTTTGTGTGGGAGAGAGGGGGGAGGGGGACTTGAAATTGGGTTGGATTCTGGATGGAAATGGAATGGAAAATACGTACCACTTGAAGCCAAAGTGCAGATTTCGGAATTGCATCGCGGTTGAGAAGGAGGCCAGCAAACAGGAGACTGAATAGCATCACCAAGCTGCCCATCAGATTTGCGACACTGCTGTCTTTGAAGACGATGCCGATAGTCAGGCAGATGCAAGCTGCAGCGAGGTTGAACAGTAGGAGAATGAGCATAAATCTGAGGAATTCGGGCCACGCGGGGATCAGCCCAACCATCGGGTATACGATGATGCCCATGAGGATTGGTGGGATAAGGCGTAACGGGACGATGTCGAAGGCGACCTTTGAAGCAAAATAGGTTATTGGTGAATAATATCCGTTAGCACGTTCGCGGACGAAGAGTAATCGTTCGGTTGAGAAGACGTTTAGGCTAGTTAGGGTGCTGAAGCCGAAGAGGGCGAGGAGGAAAAAGAATAGGCCTAGTCTATTTTGGAAACCCTTTATGTCGTCTGTTAGTCCGTAGAAGAGAAAGCCGGAGAGCACCGCGAGCACGATAGCGATTGCATAGTGGGTGAGCATGAGCATGGGGTTGCGATATAGATTGCGCCATGTCCGCTGGGAAAGGATGGTGAATTGCCTGTAAAGGCCAACTTTAGCATAGCCAGTCATTGATTTATTTAAGGACCCGTTTGCTTCCAGTCCCGAGCTCGTAAATCCGTTTGCTTCTGCGGCCATGTTGACGGCGGCATTGATTTCGTCACGCACTGATGCTGCGACATTTGATTCGATGTAGCTGGAGACTAGATGATCAAGGTCGGTGCCGAATCCCGCTGAAGACGGAGGAGGTTGATCTGGGTCATCGATAACTCGCAAAGTAACATTGTTTGGTTGGCGTGATCGATGTTGGCCGTTCCCAGAAAGACTACCGACTATGTGTTCTTCATCCTCAGTGCGTAAAGTAGAGGGCGTACCCACTTCAGCAGCCCTCCTCCTTGTATAGAGCTGCTTGTCCTGTCGTTGTTTGAGTGACTCCTTACGTTTACTGATTGGACGGAATCCCGATTCGTTAGGTCTGTCCGAGCTGCTATTGTCCACGGAAGCGTTCGACACACTCGCGATAGATTTAACCGCTCGTAAGCTGCTAGTCGCGGTTCTTGCAGCATCGTGGTTGACATCCAGATGAATTTCATCTTCATACCGTGAGTGAGTGTTACTAGCATGCATGGTCAGATCAACAAGATAATCTGCGATATTAAAGCCAGAGGGACACGAATATCCGATATGGTCGAAATATGGTTGGCAGCTAGCGAATGGGCCAGAGTAAACGGTTTTGCCCTCAGCCAGTAAGATTAATTGATCGAATAATGCCACAATATTCGAGCGGGGCTGGTGGATTGTAAAGATGACGGTGCGGTTGAAATTTTTAGCCAAGGTCACCAAGCACTCAACAACATTGAACGCATTGAAAGCATCCTGCAAAGAGTCAATAATGGATTTACTAAAATGGGCAGCGAAAGATTTCGGGGGGAGGAGAGGGGAGGGGGGGGAGACATACCAGGCCACTAGTAGGTTCATCCAGGAACAAAATGCTAGGGCTCGTCACAAGTTCGCATGCTATACCAACACGTCTCTTTTCCCCGCCAGAGATACCGCGCCCCCTTCCCTCCTCAGATCCGATTATCTGATCTTTAATATGATAGATCCCAAGCTGTTTCTCGACTTCAAAAACTTTCTGCTCCTTTGCAGCCCTACTCATATTCCGGGGCAACCTGAGTAAAGCGCTGGTAAAAATTGTCTCATGGACTGTGAGAGTCGGTAACATCGTGTCCTCCTGATCAACAAACCCTATGACACTACGATATTCATCGTCATCGACCTTCTCTCCATTCACATAAAAGACACCTTCCACCGTGCCACGTTTGTTCTTTCTGGCAAGAATATCCAAGAATGTTGTCTTTCCTGCACCAGAGGCTCCCATAATGGCCATAAGTTGGCCTGGATGAGCAGAACCTTGAATTCCTGAAAGGATTTGCCTCCCGTTAAGATAGTAGGCAACGTTTTCAAAGTGTAGCGAGGCGGGTTTGTGGTCGACCATGAGTTTCGCACCTTCATCATCGGAGTCATCGAGCGGTAAGGAAATATAATCACGGTAGGCCGAGCGTCTAGACAGATACCATACGCCCATGATAACGGCCACAATGAAAAGCGAGCAACTCGCGATTACTCCCGAAATGAGCGGAGTATTGATAACTTTCACCGGTGGTTTATAGCCTGGAAGATCAGTCTTATACAAACACTCTCCCGACCGGCATGCTAAAAAGATAGCCGGGTCGCCAAAGATATTCTTGATCATGTCATTCATAACTGGCTCTGAGAATCGGCTTCCATCCTCGCTACTACCTCCGAGAGTTGACGTAGACGTAAAAGTAGCTGGTCCCTTAATCTCCTCCTTCAAAAAGTCGCTCAGGTCAAGTGCATCCTTCTGACACAGCATCCTTTCAGCAATACATCGACAGCTTACGTTCTCACAGGTATAAGTCGTCTTGTTCTGGGAGTATGTACTCTCCATACCCCATTTGCAGGTATCCAAATTGCAGTAGAACGATTCAACTTGGTCAACCCAGACTAGATTCCATGTCAGCGGGTGCGATATTGAACAAGGTAAAAAGGTATGATGTTTAAAGGATATGGATAAAGGAAAAACATACACTGAAAATTGCACTTGTGGTCCGACTCTTTACAAGAAAATGTAACCTCCGGTTTCTGATCACCAAGCATATCAACAATTTTGCGATTAGTCACCGCGCACATCTGATAATTCTCCTTCTGGGTAACGCCATCCTTGTAGCATACGCCTCCCTCGCCCTCCGGCATCATAGAATTGCAGACATTGTCCGTTTTGCAAACATTGCAGTTGACACCCTCCCAACCCTCTGTACAATTGCAGTATTTTCCTTTCCGGGGTGCTCTCTCTTTCCCATCCGGCAAGGAGCCGCAGAGAGGGAGGGTGCAATCATCCCCTCCAAATCCGGCAGGACAATCGCATTTCCCGTTGTATTTATTGCAGGCTGCGAACTGGTGGCACTGGAAGGCTTCGAGCTCGCAGTTAAAGCACGGAGGGCAGTCTTTCGGACGATCGTCCTGAAGGAGTACGCGTGATGAGAGAAGCAGGGAGGAATCTGAGTAATTGGAAAAGGCCGAGGCAAGCCATGGTAGTGATGACGAGGCGAGGATAGAGGCGTAGAGGAGGGAGCTTGCGAGCGAAGGGGGTCGCATCGCGGAGGGCTACAGACAGGGCAAAATAGACGATGGGCGCATATACACAGAGCCGAGGAGACGATGAAGCAAGGGTGACACCAAATACCGTGGATGATGGTAGGGAGACAGAATAGTTATTGGTGATGTCAGAGCATACAGGCGGAGTTGCAGGATGGAAACCTAGTTGATGAGGAGCGAGAGGCGTAGTTGGCGATAGGCATCCCCCTCGATTGGCTCGTTATTTCTCTTGCTGCGGAACCCGAGCATCCACATATAGTTAGCGATCACGAGCGGTTATGAGAACTCCTGTGCTCGAAGATGGACGGGCCGCAGGAGTCGACGCTGCGGAAGTGCTGGATGAGGAGCCGTTGGAGCCAGTTGGGGAGGCTGGAACTGCAGGAGCGGCATGACGTTGCCTCCCGGCGTAGTCAGAGCTTAGTCACGCAGCAGGCACGAGGCTCAGTTAACTATTACTAGTTCATTAGCTAGTACTAGTTAGTACTAGTTAGCAAGAAGTGACATACATCGTAGATCGTCGAGCTTATCATCTAGTTCTCTGAATCCTTCATCTCTCAATAATCGATACAGTTTGATGATCCTCTGGCAGAAACAGAACCGACACAGCCTGTCGTGGTCATTACAAACAAGCATATAGAAGATGCATACAAAGCACTAGCCACCAAGCCAAAGGATCCTAACGCTATTGTTGCCCCCTCCAGCGACGAATCAGTATGGGGTTATCCCACTGACCAGCAGCCTAAATGCAACGGCGTTGATGAGACTAAGGAAGTTGTAGATAATATAGGCGCCGCAGAGATTCCTCCATGAAAACAAGCCAGCCTACATCCAACCCCAATGCAGTACCCCAAATGCCAACAGCCCCAAAGCGAAGCGTAATGTCTCCACCTTCAGCTCCCTCCCCATCTCCGTCCAAGACCTCCATTTGCTCTCTGACAACCCATCATCCTCTTCCTCGAACAACAATGAAAATGGTATCGTTATCCACGAAGCTCCTATCCAGAGCTATGGATTACAGTCCACAATACGGCTCAGAGCAGCTGTGCACCCGCACAGCTAACCTGTAGTCCGCGAAAAGATCAACCCCGCTCTCGCTAGAAAATGTGCTGATAACACCCGGCGCATCGCTAGCGAATTGCCTAGTATTCTACGGCCTGTACGATCGTGGCGATCATGTCATATTCCAATATCCTACGTATCAGCAACTGTATACGCAGCCTGCAGCGTTGGGGGCGGATGTAAGTCTGTGGAAGACGAAGGGGGAGGATAAGTGGCGGCCGGACATTGAGGAGCTGAGCGTGGGATGATGGCGCTAGTGGGGTTTTGAGAATTGCCTTTTATTTCTTTTGTTTTCTTTTTCTTTTTCTTTTTGAGATGGCATTGATTAGTCCTGAATAGAATAGAATGGCATAGAATGGAAATCGTTTTCATATACTTGATCACGATAAATTTCGTGTTCTCCTCGATCATCCCCCTTCAACGCTCGAATCCATCGTCCAAATCGCGCGCGAACACTCCATACTCTCTTGCTGGCATTCAGGTCGGCTGGCTCACGTCACCCAACGTCGACTTGGTTCGGGCATGCGAGGCCTGGCGCGCCTACACGATCGTCTCAGCAAGCCAGATCGACCGGCAGATCGCCCTCTACGCGCTGCATGAGGGGCGCTTGCACAACCTGCTCAAGCGCAATAATGCGCTCGCGCGGCATAACTTGGCGCTGCTGGAAGGGTTTATTGAGCAGAATCGGTGGGCTTGTGAGTCGGCGAAACCCGTGGCTGGGTCTGTGGCGTGTGTGAGGGTTTCGAAGATGGTGAGGCTGGTGCATGTTTTGGGGATGCGGGCGGGGCCGGGGATACTGGTGGGGATGAAAGGGAATTCAAGGAGTATGTGAGGATTGGGCTGAGGGCGTTTTTGAAGCACGGGTTTGAAAGTGTATCTGTTAGTATATAAAATGGAATCATGTTGTCTGTGTCTGGTACGAGTGGGCTCAAACCACGAATAATCATTCTCAAAAAACTCTAATTTTGTGGTCAACGACAAACTGGAAATCGTATCCTCGGAAACCGAAACAAAGCGCCGGCGACCCATATCCTTGCTCGCGCCTCGGTGCGGATTGCGGGGAACCTGAATTCGGCATTCCATCAGCTTGGCCACAGCGAACAATAATGAGAAATCCCGAGGGGGTCGCAGCGACAAAGTACGATTCTCCCCAGTCAAATCGGCGCATTTGGGTGCCCTGCGAAGGCGGTCGTCGTAGACGCAGCATGTGCCACGGCGCAGATTATTTGATAAGAGTCTATAGAGTTAGCCGACGGGCGGTTGAGTTTGCCAGGCGGGCCACGTTACGAGCAGCAGATGCCTCGAAGCTCTCTGGACCCTATTCCTCCTCAGCTTCATCCTTCTTGAGCCACCGTGAAGACGATTGCTGGCACCGGACGGAGAAACTCGCGCTGTGGAGGACGATCCTCAGCGGGTTCCCTCGGCCCCAGCAATCATGTTGCCAATTGCCATTCACCGGTGTACGGACTCTCCTCCGCAGCATGACGATGGTTTTGACTCTGCCGGCCCTGAGCCGAGCTATCTCACAGCTCGGTATCCCCACCGATCGCAGGAATGAACCATGGACAGGCTTCCGCCAAACAATTGAAATAACTGATGTGGCCTCCATTCCACGCCGAGCTAAGCCCCCTATTTTATTTTTTTTTAAATTTTTTTTCGGTTTGTTCAGTTTTATTTTTTGTGATCTTCTTATGCGCCATGACTTCGCTTGTTAGATGCTCCAATATCAGAATTTGCTCAACATTCCAATCCTCGAAATAGTGCGTCTGCTTCCCCGTAGTGAAGTTGGCTCTCCTATCGAGTCAACACAGAAATAGCAGTGTTATTTGCCAGGTCCATCTGGACGACGCTTGTAAGACGTGATGAAGGGTGTGAATAACCGTCTCTTTCAATCTCTCGCAGAACAAATACTCAGGCAGAAAGCACTTTCGTTCAGTATTCTCCCCCTCCCTCTCCCAATACCTTCTTTTTCTCTTTCTTTTTCTTTTTTCCTTTCTCATTTTATCTCGTTCGTTGACTTTTGGCCTCGACTTCAAGTTTGCGGGGGATAACCGAATCCATTTCATTTCCTCCATTTTTTTCCACGCCACACATGGGTCTCGCAGGTACGAATCCCTTCTCCATGATTCCCTCTTCCATAGCTCTCATGTCAATCAATAAACAAGCCGAAACCACCAACTAATGATGCGCAAGCAGAGGTTCCCTTATCCCTCGCTGTGCCGGCGGCCGCTGCCTCCATTGCCTATTCGAACGCACGATGGGGCATCTGGGAAGACATCAATGTGTTCTATTCGGCAGCTCGTTGCACCCTCGACCGTATGATAGCTGAGCGGAGGGACCAGTGCAATCTATTCTACGTCATGGAAAGAAACGCACTGGATAAGTGCACTGCTAACCGTCCTTCCCTTGTGTACGACCAGCAAACCTGGACCTTCCACGAATTATACACCACCTCTCTGCGCTATGGCACCTGGTTGAGAAATACCCATGGCATCAAAACGGGCGATGTGGTAATTATGGATTTGATGAACTCCTCTGCATTCGTCTTTATGTGGATGGGGTTGTGGAGTATTGGCGCGAGGCCAGCTTTGATCAATTATAACTTGGCCAAGTCGTCTCTGGTGCATTGTGTTAAGGTGTCAACTGCCCAGATCCTATTTGCTGAGCGCGAGTTGCAGGAGGAGTTTTTCCCACCAGAACAGTTGGAGATGTTTAGCAGGCCGGACTTCCGAGAAGGGGGTGGCTCTGTCCAAGTTGTGTTCTATGATAAGGCGTTGGAGAGGGAGATCCTGTTGACGCCGGCCGAACGGGCACCAAATTCGAGTCGGCCTGGATCAGAGTCAAGTGATATGGGTAAGTAAATATTAGTTCTGCGCCAATAGCTTTTCTCTTTGCCCAGGTATGTCTAACTGTTCGTAGCCACTCTAATATATACTAGCGGCACAACGGGATTGCCAAAGGCTGTCATTGTTAGCTGGTATAAATGTATCATGGCCGCTGGATTCGTTGGCAAATGGCTTGGTTTGAAAACGACGGATCGCGTTTATACGGTATGTCGAAATGTCGCTATAATCCCCATTGCGGTGTTTCTGCGATGCAGTGTATTCTGCGCGTACATATACATAGCAGATACATGCGTTTTTCTTTTTTTTTTTTTTTTTTTTGGTTCCTCTCCAGGCAAGAATGTCCAAACTGATATTTCATAGTGCATGCCACTTTACCACTCCACAGCCGCCATTCTAGGTTATTTAGCATGCATGGTTTCAACAACAACCATCATCATCGGCCGCAAGTTCTCCGCCAGCAAATTCTGGAAAGAAGTCCGCAACAACGAGGCAACTGTCGTTCAGTATGTGGGTGAAACCCTTCGATATCTGCTGGCAACACCACGCGAAATCGACCCTATTAGTGGCGAGAATCTTGACCTCAAGCACAACGTACGCATGCTCTACGGCAACGGCCTGCGGCCTGACGTTTGGAATCGCATTAAAGAGAGGTTCAACGTGCCGATGATCTGCGAATTCTATGCCTCGACAGAGGGCACCGCCGGCCTCTGGAACAGGTCCGGCAACGACTTCACAGCTGGAGCCATCGGAAAGAACGGCCCGGTTGCCGAGATAATAGCCGGCCACACTGTCGCGGTCGTCGAGTTAGACTACGAGACTGAACAGCCGCGGCGCGATCCCAAGACGGGTTTCTGCAAGAAGGTCCCCAGGGGAGAGCCGGGCGAGCTCCTCTTCCAACTCTACGCCCCGAACATCAAGTCGACCTTCCAGGGCTATTTCAACAACCGCGGTGCGACAGAGGGCAAGATAATGCGCAACGTGCTGAGGAAGGGGGATGTGTGGTTCCGTACCGGCGACGTTATGCGCTGGGACCTTGAGGGCCGCTGGTATTTCTCCGACCGCATCGGCGACACATTCCGCTGGCGCAGCGAGAACGTGTCCACCAACGAAGTCTCCGAAGTCCTCGGCAAGCACCCCGAAGTGCTCGAAGCGAACGTCTACGGCGTCGAATTGCCGAACCACGACGGCCGTGCTGGATGTGCTGCCATCGTGTTCCGTGACCAGGCAAAGATCACCCCTCCGCCCAACAGTGAACATGAGGACGCATCGGAAGTACCGATTCTGGAGCCGTCATCAACCGTGCTGCGCTCCTTGGCTCGACTTGCGTCGGAGAATCTGCCCAAGTATGCTGTCCCACTATTTCTCAGGGTAACGAGAGGCACACAGTCGACAGGCAATAATAAGCAACAGAAACATGTGCTGAAAAAGGAAGGGGTGGATGTGGATTTGTTGAGCAAGAAGGGGGTGGATGATCTGCTATACTGGTTTAGAGGGGGCGAGTATGTCCCGTTTGGGAAGAAGGAGTGGGAAACTGTGAAAGGGGGGCGAGTCAAGCTGTAAAAGTTTTTTTGAGAGGAGCGAAGACGACGACGATATCTAAATGGTGCTGTGCTGTGCTTTGATGAGCGAGCAAGGCCTTGACTCAAGGTCTTGAATTTCGATTATGTACATAATTTTCTTTATCCTTTTTTTCCCCTTTCGATTGGCAGGCATGCTTTACGTATTTGCATTTTCTCTCATTTTGTTTTTTCCCTGGGTGCATTTGCTATGTTCTTTTGTTACAGATTCGAGGAACAAAGGACAGGAGGATATACCCCGAGATTTGAAGCGGACGCCCAAAATACCCAGCAAAGTAGCGGACTCTGTATCGAGCATGTACTACTTGTACTTATGCTAATGAGTTTTACGTTGTTTTAATAAAACTTGCCGGAGATTTTATCGTTTCGATTTTCCGTTCATTTCGTTTTATATTTCGCCTCAGGTGGATATATGTTCGTAGGGGAGGCGGTGATTGAGAGGGGGCAAGAGAAGTTTTGACGTTCAGTCAAAAGCCTCGTATGCAATAAAACCCTCCTCAGTCGGAAGCTAGATACGAGAAGGGAAGTTGAAATAAATAAGCCACGGCCGAGGGAGTAAATAAATACGCAGCCAAAGCGACGACTTTCGAACATGCGAAAATACTACCACGACTCCTCCTTGTCGCCTTCTTCTCCCCCTTGTCGGATGTGCACTTCACGGGCATCAAGTCCGCGTGCAACCTACGCGCAGACAGGGAATGAATGACGTTACTCTGACAATGACCCACTTCCAGGCAAAGCGATAGATAGCATTGCTCTCAGGGTCCCTCATGGCTCAAAGGGGATTTAGCCGCCGATGCTTGAGAACCTTGCAAGGTAACTTCGAGCATATCTGCACCTCGAGTACCGTGCTGGCTGTTCTTAGAAGTTAGGATGTTGGTGCTGCAGCAGACGGTGCCCGACGCGAGGCGAGGGGACAGGATAATGGCCCGGGAGAGGACGTTCGTGCGAGGATAATTGCATAGCTGCATAGTAGCATCGTTGCATACAGGGCGGTGGTGGGAATGGGAATGGGAATGGGAATGGATGGACGTTGGATGGCCGAAATATATATCGGAAAAGCGGCGACGAAATCTGCCATTCTCACGTTATTCATTTTTGCACAAGTTTGAAAAAAAGAAAGAAAAGAACAAGTAAAAAGAAAAAAAATAGTATACAAACCCGCCTGAGCTCAACCCAACACCACCTCCTGTACCCAAGTCCCACCAGGCTTCGATGGCTTCACAAAACCAGCAAACAGCCTCCGGGGCGGTCGCTGGTAAACTCTGGGGCGGCAGGTTCACAGGTAAGCTGACATTGACCAAACCTCCCTCTCCTTTCATTCCCAAATACCCCTTGTCGAACGAATTGACTTTACCCCGCTGACCCTCTGACCTGGTATTATCATCTCCCTCCTCCAGGCGCCACCGACCCATTGATGGTCGCGTACAACGAGTCCATATACTTCGACCGCGCTTTCTACGCTCAGGATATTGCCGGCTCCATTGCCTTCGCGCGAGCAAATGTCACAACCGGGATCCTTACCAAGGATGAGTTCGGCACCATTGAGACCGGACTGAGGAAAGTGTTGGAGGAATGGCGGACGGGAGTCTTTAAGATCGTCCCCGGCATCGATGAGGATATCCATACCGCGAACGAGCGCAGATTGGGGGAAATCATTGGCAAGGACATTGCTGGAAAGCTTCATACGTAAGGGCATACATACATGAGCTTGTTCCTTCTTTCTTTTTTTGTCTCATCTCTTGGGACTGTCCTTTGCCGCTGTTTGGTCTACTTCTATACGCGCGGAGGAGGGGGCTAGGTGGGTTGGGAATCGTCGTGGAGTGAAACGTTTGTGTGTTTGCTCAGTAGCTGACGATTCCGTTGATCCAACAGTGGTCGCAGTCGAAATGACCAGGTCGCGACGGATTTGCGACTGTGGCTTCGGGATGAGCTACGCGTGATCGAAACGTACCTTGTCGATCTATTAACGGCCATTGCGGATCGGGCGGAGAATGATATCGACTATGTCATCCCCGGATACACCCACTTACAGCGTGGACAGGTAAAAATGCCTCCGCGAGCAACAAACGAGGAGACGAGGATATTTCATTTTGCTGACCTTCTAACGCTTCTGCCACAGCCAGTTCGATGGAGCCACTGGATGCTCAGTTACGGCAGCTTTTTCATGAACGACCTGGAGCGTCTGCGCGAGGTTATAAAACACGTTAACCGCAGTCCTCTTGGCTGCGGAGCCTTGTCGGGAAATGCGTTTGGAATTGACCGAGAAGCCATGGCGAAAGAATTGGGCTTTGACGGCCTGATCCCCAATAGCATGTCCGCGGTTGGAGACCGGGACTTCATTCTAGAAACAATGCAATGGGGCTCATCATTGATGTTGCATATCTCCCGCTGGAGCGAGGATCTTATTGTTTACGGTACGACTGAATTTGGATTCGTCCGCTTGTCGGACGCCTACACCACGGGAAGCTCGTTGATGCCCCAGAAAAAGAATAGTATGTTGTTATCCTCCCTCGCCTTTCTTTGAATCAAAGTTCTTTACTGTAAAGGCTAGCAGAGGGGCCAACTCTGACACACACACACCGACAGGTGACTCCCTCGAGCTCCTACGAGGCAAGTGTGGGAGAATATTTGGTGGTATGGCCGGTCTCATGATGACCATCAAGGGCATTCCGTCAACATACAACAAGGACCTCCAGGAGAGCGTGGAGCCGCTCCTCGAACACATCAAGACGCTGAAGGATAGTTTGCTCATCGCAACCCGCGTGCTATCCACCCTAACCGTCTTCCCAGATAAAATGCGCGAGGCCCTAACCCCGGACATGCTGGCTACTGATCTGGCGGAATATCTCGTTCGGAAAGGTAACAAAGATTCAAGAACGTTTCCTTTCAAAACAAGCATCCCCTTCCAATCGCAATCCCAAACCAGCCTTCAACCCTCCCACCAATCCCATATACCCCCTATCTAAAACGCAATCTACCCAATCGGGCACAAACACTCTAACCCCAAACTAATCCGCAATGCATAACAAAAACAGGCCTCCCCTTTCGCGAAACGCACCACATCGCCGGCCGCGTCGTGGCTCTTGCAGAAAACCAAGGGATCCCCATGGACAAATTGACCCTGGCGCAGCTGCAAAGCGTCGACAACCGGTTTGGCGACGACGTGCTGGAGGTTTTTGATTACGAGCGGTCTGTGGAGATGAAGGCGGCAATTGGGGGCACGAGCAGGTCCGCTGTTCTGGAGCAGATTGCGACGCTGCGGAAGGCACTCGGATGAAAGTGGAACTGGAAGTGGAACTGGGGCGTAGGCTTTGGTTTTCTCTTTTTTTGTCTGAAGTAGGATGACGGTCGTTGGGTTTGCGGCACTTTTATGTCGAAAGTGGAGGGAAGGGGGGGTGTTAGTTTTTTGGTTAGTTAAGATTTCCCTACAGCGGAGGTAACATGCGTCAGCTACAGAACCGCTGTAGGAATTTATTTAATTCATTTAACTTATTTATCTTCAAGGGTTTGGAGCACGAGAGGGGCGATGTGAGCTTGGTAACTTTTCGCAGGTAACTACATAGAATACAGAGCCGCACCTGTGAAATGAAAATATATATACATCCGAAGATAACTGTCTAACTATTCAAACTGGGCGCGAAAACAGCCATCCAACCCAAAGGAGAATCTCGATTCCCAGAATCGAGAATCACCCAAACATACACAGAGAGTGTTAAGAAGCGAAGTGCTCTGTTGAGGATGTACTTCCATGTTAACTATTTGTTTTTTTCTTAGTTCAACGATTGATGATAAAACAGCGATTTGCGGTTGTTGGGGGCGCACAAGCCCCAATTCAACGGATACGGATACGGATACGGGCATCACGCAATACTGTACTGTAGTTACGTCGAGTGAAACAATATCCGCCATTATATTGAAATCTGGGCTGCGTCAGGAGGGGGGTTTCTTTTCGAGGAGTGGGTGGCTGGCAGTCTTCATCTTTGGGAGATGAATGGTTCCTGCTCGTCTCCGTCCATGAACGGTGTAGTGTGTAAGTCAGTTAGTTACATGTCGTGTGCAGAGAGAGGATCTCTATTTGAGCTGGAAGGAGTTAAACTGTTGCTGCGAGACCTGGCATCAGGGAAGTGATTTATACTAAGTCTTCTGTGAATCAATCGGGGCCCACAGCACATCGTTCCTCTCCTCCTGCTGAGCCTGCATCGAAATCGGAAAAAAAGAAAAAGAAAAAGAAAAAGAAAAATAGTGGATGGCAAAAACCTCCACAAATGAGATCTGCAGCTTGAAAAAGCTTGATCGATCTTAGCCTGGACAGAGAAACACACAATGTCCACTCACTCACTCACTCACTCTCCACCGCAATGATGCAGCCGGTAGTTCCATAAATAAATCAGCCAGCCAGCCAAATCGCTGTTCTTCAACGAGGTCAAGTCAGTCATTACTCATGGAGGTTGAACTCAAAACGGCGCAGCAAACGTGAATGCGTATTGATTGGGCAGAGTTAATCAAGTACAGCTGCAAATCCTGTTTCTGCATTGTCTCAAGATACACCCATTCGACTGCTCTAGAATGGAGGCGTTTGGTCTCTCCTGCGGTGCATCGTATACGGTACGGTTGAGGCACTCACGTTTATCTCCCGGGACAACAGGAGGGTAAAAAGTGCGCGGGATGACGCCTTATCATTTTCTACTGTCTCGAGCCATGCTGGCTGGACTGGATTCGAGACCGGTCCAGCTGGAAATTGGGCATTCTCCGAGCCGGCGTAGCTTTGAAGGTGTTGGATGCCGTGGGCGCATTGGCCGTGTCGGGGACGGAGTTCATGGCTGGTAGTTCGTGGCTATCACCCTGCATCAGGTTGTATGGTATTTTTTTTTTTCAAAAAAAAAAAAAAAAGAAAAAAAATACACACGCATTAGCAGGAGTAGAGTACAGTACAGTACATGGAAAGGTGCATGGGGTAGATTGGATCCATCCTCAAGGCGGGCTGATATAAATATACAAATATATCGTGCCCACCGGCAGCCGGGTAGGTCGACTTCCGCAATGCGTGCTGGGAAGTCGTCAGCCAGCGAGGTGCAATGATAAGACGATTACTCTCCACGCCGGGAGAACCACGCAGGAAATGTACGCATGCTCATTACTCGCCCACTGCATCAACATTTGTTCTTTTTCTTTTCTTTTCGTTTTTTACAACCACAACATCAACAAGCCAGAAATTCACCACACACTCTCTCTCCATACTCGTGGACAAGCGCGTTGGAATTTAGGCTGGATGAGCTCTCCACCTCCTGCCACCCATCCCTCCTCCCCAAGGCCCTTTTCGCAAGAGTGAGACATCCGGAGCCTATCGGATGAATCGACTCGACTCGACTCGACTCAAAATCCCAAATGCCCATCGAAGGAGCCAGCCAGTCAGCAAGGCAAAAGAAGGCCGCGTTTTTTGAACGCTAACTTGGGAAGTTAAATAAAACAAGCAGCAGGGCCTTGACGCCACATGGAACTCTACGGGGGGGCTTGTTACTGCCGTACCTAACTAACTGACTACAAAAGGGTTTCGAGACCAAAAAAGCCAACGTTCCAGCGAGTTACATGGCGTTTTTTTTATTTTTATTTTTAAACCATGGTTTAGCAACACCAAGGCTTCGCAGTCGAAATCGAGAATTACGCTGTTCTTAGGGAGGTGGTGTGCAAGAGCAACTGGGACTGTAATAAAAACTTGTCTCTGAAACCGGCTGTTTCAAGTCTTGGAAAGCATAAACCGGCGTGTCCGCGGGGGATTTTACGGGGATGGATTCAGACAAACTTAATGGACAGGATAGAGGACAGGGTGGTGGGCATGTTGCTCTCCTCCTACCAACTGTATTATAGTATTTGTGGTCGAAGTGCAACTTTGGGAAGCATTTTTTGCGGTAGTTAGTTAATGTTGGTCAACAGTCTATTTCTATTTTTTATAATCCCCTTGTTGTTTATCTAGTAGTTACTTGTACCGATCCCGAACTGCCTGCCTAACATAAACCTGATAGGTTTGCTTATCGCTGAAATTTGAGAGCTAGTAAAGAAAAAACCCGCCTGCCTAACCATCGATCGTTGTAGTTACTGTATATAGATATGTATATGTATATAGTATCCATCTCTCTATAAAATTGCATTGCGTTGGGCGCCAGGCAACAAACAAGCCCTTAAAAAAATAAAAAAAATAAAAGCCTAACGGTTACCCTACAGTTAGAGTTAAATATAACCTCTCCGGGTACGGCCAGGCACCGGAGCCGGGACATACAGAGATTTATTTCTCCATCGCGATTCGTGACGAATTCTCCGCTATGTATGTATGTATGTATGTATGTATCCTCCGTGCATTCTCTGCTTCAATAAGAGGGACAGAGGTATACTTACTAGTCCAGTGATGAAGGGATGTGATACCTACCTACCCTTTATAAGCTTATTTTTTGAGAGGAGGAGGTTTCATAAGATTAAAATGTGGCCCGGTGCATCATCCTCATCCGCAGAAGGTAGAAGAAGGCAATAATGTTTCTAAGAAGACTGATGAATGGTGAATGGTGAATGGTGAATGGTGAACAATGAATAAATGGTTTCAACAACTACAATGGACGTTACTTTACTCATCCTCGATTTCGAGTTTCAATTCAAAAATGGATAAATAACTCGGGTATATTAGTAGTTTCATCCTGAGAAAACTCAACGGGAACAATCCATCCAAGGCTCAGGTTGCATGAATCTATTATCTGTCTTGTGGTTTGTCGGTTGCAGCTAAATAAGCTACATAAGCTAAGCTAAGCTTTATGGGTTTTTATGGATTGGATGGAGCATGGAGGATGCACGTGGAAATATCAAGTATTACCACGGTTATGTTTCTCTTTTTCCCCCTTTCCGCCCCACCGAGGATGGAGGGTGGTTAGTTGATCATGGCAGGTTTGCGGCGGTTGAGATGGATTGGATGCGCGAGCTGCAGAGTGAATGGTAAATGTTAGGATCTGCGCAGCGTAGGTATGTAGTTATGTACTATGTAGGTGTATGTCGTCGTTGACGCTTATCAGTCCAGTCCTCTGCTGCGGAACAAAAATTACTAGCTACTAGTTCAGTAGTAACTTGAAAGAATCATGACTACCGGTTAAAGGCAAAACTTAAATGGTTGCATGTAGAGCAGTGTATATATATATATATGCAAGCAGGAGACCTTGCATGATAACCGTCATGAGTCTGTGGCTGCATGTATCAATCAAACATCGTAGACCTGGGGGGCCAGATTGATGAATGCTGCTGATGATGACGATGATGATAGCTTCGGTGATTACAATTACTATTAATACCCTTTCTCTTTCAAGAGGCTTTTATCTAACCATGACAAGCAAGCTCCTCAAACTCAACACTCTTCACGACCAAAGTGAGCATAGCAGTGTCTCAATCTAAGAGAGAACTTGCAGTTAGTTAGTTATTGACATGACGATTTACAACCCCATTCTCAGGGCGGACACTTTCTGCCTACGTGCGTATCTCTGTTGAGCGATGGATGGGCACATAATCACGACTTCTCATCATCATACAACTTCGAGGAGGGGAGCTGAAACATTTCGCCAGGGGCCGGATGCTGTGATTGGCCTCCGCAAGCGAAGAGAAGCCGGGGGCGATGATTTCCATGGGTTAAATAAAGAAAGGAAAACAAGGGGTTGGGTAATGGAATGTTCTTGATGCGAGGGTGTTGTTGTTGTTGTTGTTGTCCGCCGTGCGCACCGTCGCTTCTAGACTCTTCTGTAGTGATGGAATAAGGACAAAGGCTCCTGGATGGGAAAATAAGGGGGCCATGTCTGTCTAACCCTTGGTTTGTGCGATGCAGAAGGACAAACAAAGGCATGTATGTCCTGTGGTTGCCCAACCCAACTTTTTGCGTCGAAACCTTCGAAACCCAATTGAGTTTCAAGGATGTACGTATTAGTACGAACCTGGGTTTTTTTTTAAACTTTCTTGAACAAAGGACGATCATCGCTTTTTTGTTTTCTCCGTTGCTCTTTTGCCAACTACATGTAACTAGTGGATCCAAAAGGAATGGATGATGTATGTCAAGACGTCCATGGCGTCCCGGGCATGCATCAAGGGATCAGCCCATTCATTGCTTGTATGTGCTGGGCATGTGCAGTACAGTACAGTACAGTACAGTACATATTTTCCAAAGAATATCGTGATCGCCGCCACAGATATCACCACCAACGAGTGAGCAACTCCAGATTGTGGTAGCTCTATCTCATACCATTGCACCGACTGTTCTGGTTCTGCCTGCGTGGTGCTTTCTGTCACACGAAGAACCACCCCGTGCCCCAAATGAATCAAAATTACGTTGTGAAATGTCCGCGGTGAATTGGGCGCCGCTATCCCATGATTGGCAGCTGGTCGTGTGTCTGTTGCATCCCTGGACAAGGCCCCCTACCCTGGCCCCTAAACCCCCAACCTAAACCCCTAACCTAAACCCGGGGCCTGGAGCACTGGAGCACTGGAGCACTGCAGCCGTCAGTCTTATGCCAAGGATCGAAATTTCGGCACATTTCCAGCCGTGATCCGCCTTGAACCAGCGACAGCCGCCAGGGCCGTTTAAAACACACCCACAACCCAAGCAGCTCGACGGCGCCATGGCATCACTAATCGACGTCCTCCACTGGACATCTGGCTAGTGCAGGTGGTTTTTATTCGTGTCCCTGCTCGGCTTACGCTGTGTGACCAAGCTTTTGATTCCCGAACCGCGTTCAGCTTGGCCAGGTGCCTGGGACCCCGACCCTGCAGCGTGAGACGTCGAAACTTCGATACTTTGATACTTTGATACTTCGATACTACGACACCTGCAGTACAGCGTCGACGGCCTGAACCATGGCGGAAATAGCATTGGAAGGCAACCTGCGTCGAAAACAGGGTTTTGCGATGGCGTCTGGCTCTGGACTGCAGGCCATCGCGCCAACGATGTGTGAGGGTGTAAGATTATCTTACGGATACCCATTGAGGAATCTAACCTGGAACGCTGTAACGGCAAGGCAAACGCAAAAAATGTAGTTTCTGTTACTTTGGGTTTTGTTTGGTACTCCAACGATACGCCTGCTGTTGCATCCCAAGCCATATTTTTTTTGGGTTGCCCGCCATCCCCCTCGTTGTGGTTTTTTTTTTTTCTTCTTCCCGACGCAGGTCCCAGAAACAAAACCAAACAAGAGCCTTCTTCGTTCTTTGGGAGAGACACAACAAACAAAAAAAAAAAAAGACAGCAGAGGAAGAAGAAAAGAAACAGAATCCGCCCGACTCCAGCCCGGCGGACTAGCCCTGTCTAGCACTGTCTAGCACTGTCCCGCAGACACGAGTCGGCGACTCACCAGCACAGACACTGGCGCATATCTTTCCTCAAAAGGATGAGGGTCGACTCGTAGTCTCTCTCATTCTCTCTCTCTCTCTCTTTTTCTCTTTTTCTCTTTTTCTCTCTTTTTCTCCTCTCTCCGCCAGTTCCTATTATTATTTTTCGTTCTCTCTTTTCGCTTCCGCTCTCTCTCTCTACACCTGTCGCTTCTGTTCGTTTCATTCCTCATCTTCCTCTCCCTTTTTACTTTTGGATATAGTTAGTTAGTGGTTGCGCTCCTCCGTTTCCACTCCACGGGATGGGCGTGCAGCCACCCGCAGACCTCTCCTCGTCCTCGTCGCGGCCATGGGCCTCCCTTCGTTTCGTGTTTTCCAGCCCTTCTTCTTCTCCGTGCTCACCGTTGCTCTCCTCGCTTCAAAACTGCTCCATCTGTTCCTGCATGCCCACTCCATTCCGCTGCTGCATTTCGTCGTCTACTTCCCGACCTTCTTTCTCCAGGATTGTTTCCTCATCGTAGCCCAGCGCCTGCTGCTGCATGGCCAGAGTCGCAATATCACGTCGATCCTTGGCCTCTGCATAGGTGGTTTTCTTGCGTATGGAGCATCCCCTTTCATTTCCCCCCACCCCCTTCTCGTTGCCAGAGATCTTGCGATAACGAGCTAACCGGTTGTCCTTTTTGTTTGTTAGGACCATCTCTCTCGGTGCCGCAGCGTCACAGTTTGGGTTTTATTATGTCACTGGCGGGGAGTTGCAATGGGATGCAGCCGGAAGTGTGGCCAGCGATCCTGCTGCCATGAGGCTGATGATGAGTGGAATCGTGCCCGTCTGCGTTGCGGGCCTGGCCTTGGTCTTCGCCTCGTTGGCGATTACGCCCGTCTTCTATAACAAAACCGGCTGCTGGCTGGTATCGATATCGAAGTTCGCTTCACCGGCTAATTGGGACATGATGCTCCCCCTTGCTCGAGTCAAAACGGAATTTTCAACCCAGAGAGTCGTTCGGCTGTGGCCCCTCTGTGGCTTGACTACCCTCTGCGCCTTGGCGTTTTTGGTCTTCCTTCGACCGGCCATTCCCTACAATCATATTTCGGCAACCTTGCCGGTCGCCTTGGGCAGCGCGATGCATTCTAGGACGAAACCCTGTGCGGGAAGCTATTCCCTTACTAATAAATCGTTTCCGCGACCTAATCTGATCGAGCCGGATCGTTGGATTCTGCCAAAGGATAACTTCAAGGGATGGGCCCCGGGAAAGGTTAATGCCTTTATTCGACAGTACTCTGCGAGGACACGGAGCTGGCTCCCAGATGCCCTCCCAGATGGGTTTGAACGCTGGGACAAGCAAGCGGTAATGGCTATAGAAAAACATGAAAACGAGACAATCCCTGCTCAAGATGGAAAGAACATGTGCTCGGATCAGAGTAGAACACACTACTACAACCCTGTTGCGGATCCGCTGAGGATTTCGAATCTCAATTTAGAACCCTATGAAGCGCTCAGACACGCGCTCAAGGATATCCTGATATCACATGTTGTCCTTGTTACAATGGAGAGCACGCGCAAGGATATGTTTCCCATAAAGAAAGGCTCTCACCTCTACAAGGAGATCCTTCGCTCCTACAAACCCAACCAACTCAACCAGAACAAAATCGACTCCAAGCTATCACAGCTGACTCGTGTCGCGGAACAAGTCACCGGAGAGTCATTTTCCAGCTCTCCAGACAAGCACCCCGACCTCTTACCGGGAGTGTGGAAAGATCAGTCTGCTCCCGGCATGGGTGGTATAAACGTCGTGGGGGCCCTCACTGGGAGCAGCCTTTCTTTCAAGAGCGTAGTAGGCAGCCACTGCGGTGTCGGACCGCTTCCAGTGGATTTTCTCGAGGAGGTCAACGGGAAGATCTATCAGCCATGTATCCCACAGATCATGGAGCTTTTCAACAGGGAAAAGAAAACGTTCCAGAAGCAAGGCGTGAACGAAGCGTTGCTCGACCATCGTGCAAGTGTGCATCGTCGAGAATGGGAATCCGTCTTTGTCCAATCGATCACCGATCAGTATGACCGGCAGGATGTGCTCAACAGGCACATGAGCTTTGGAAAGTCCTTTACGAAGGAGACCTTGGAAAATATTGCTTCCAAGTACTATCCACCGAAGACGCCTGAACTTAACTACTTTGGGTACGTGTAAAGAAAAGAAATCACTATACCGTAGCGAAAAAATAAACAATATCTGACAAATAGATGTAGATATGCCGAAAGCGAGGTCAAGCCCTTCATCCGTGACGTGATATCGGAGACGATTGCGAACAATAAGCGACTGTTCCTCTCGCATTTCACCAGCACGACTCATCACCCCTGGGCAATCCCTCAAAATTTCACCGAAACGCAATACATGGGCTCGGAGGGTTCGCATGAGCACATGAACGCCTTTTTGAACGTTGTTCGTTACGACGATATTTGGCTCGGAGAGCTTCTTGCGCTACTGGATGAACACGGAATCGCAAACGAGACCCTCGTGGTCATTGTTGGAGACCAGTAAGCCTTCTTCCCTGTTACTTTCCAGTTGAAAGTTCACACTCTGAACCCCCTTTCACCATGTGCTGATGTGTATGTACCCTTGCAGCGGCCAGGCCTTCGAAGAGGACGCCGAGATGACCGGCACGTATGAAAACGCCCACATCAGCAATTTCCGCGTGCCCCTCGTCTTCCGCCACCCTCAGCTCCCGCGCATCCAAGTCGCCGCAAACGCCACTTCAATGTCCATCCTCCCGACCATTCTCGACCTCCTCATCTCGACCAACTCCCTGGATGCCATCGACACCACCGCAGCCTCAGATCTCATTCACGATTACGAAGCCCAGTCGCTGCTACGCCCCTACAGGCCCTCGCTCAACGGCCGCCAGGCGTGGAATTTCGGCATCATCAACTCCGGCGGCTCAATGCTGGCCATTACGTCCGCTGCCGTTCCTTACCGGCTTGTCATCCCGCTGGGCGGCAGCCACACGTTCCGCTTCACCCACATGGTCAAGGATCCGAACGAGCTCCATCCGCTTGAGAAATGGACGCTGGGTGACATTGTCAACGTCGTTAAGCACATGTACGGCGAGGAAGCGGCCAGCTGGGTGCGCGAAGCCGATGCTGTGGCCAGATGGTGGGCGGCGGAAATGCGTCGTTTGTATAACTATAATAAGTGATATTTTTTATTTTTTATTTTTATTTTTTTTGATGTTTCTTTCTTTCTTTCTTTCCTCTAATATTTCCCCATATTTTTTTGGCTGTTTATTTTATTGTTATATATTTTATATATTTACCTTTTTTTTTTTTTTTTTTGCGATAAAGCGATGGGTATGAATGTGATGTTTTTGGATAGATATGCGAGGGATTTATATTTGTCTGTGCTTTCCTTCATCATCCCACTCTTTTCGAATATTGGGTGGGCGTTTTCTGTTTTTCCTGTTATCATCATCATTATCATTGCTATTACCATCATTGTTTGTTTGTAATTAGAGAGCCAGCTGAGCGTTTTCATTTTTTTTTTTTCATTTTTTTTTCGTTTTCTATATTCACTATTATTTATTTATTCTCCTTTTTTTTTTATTATTATTATTTCCGTCAGTCGGAAATCATTTATTTGCCGGATCGATCGATTGATCGATCGATGATTCAAAAATCATCTTGATTCTTGAAAATTGGGCAACTATGTATGTATGTAGCTGACTGAACTCCATAGATAATAAGACGACGATGATAATAAAGATTAAAAAAAAAAAAAAAAAGAACCTTTCTGCTGCTCCTTTGGTTTTGATTCCTTTTGATTCATGTTTTCAGCCCCTGCAGCGGTCTTGCAGGCAACTATTGGGGCGCTTGATTGATTGTTTCTTGTTTCTTGTTTCTTGTTCAATAAAGATATTGGGACTAAACCCCCTAAACCTCAAAATCATGCACATGCATTGATTGATCCTTGACCCCCCCCCCAACGGTGTAAAAAAACAACAAACCCAAATCTGGTCCACCACCACTACCACCATCAATCATTTGATATGAAACCTCGCGCTCGTTAACAAGATCAGACAGACAGACAGACAGAGAGCAGCATCTCGGGCACAAATCTCGGCACCACCCGCGCGCGAAAGATACCTCGTTTCCTCGCTTCACTTCACTTCACTTCACTTCACTGCATTACATGCATACATACATACTGCAGCGAATGTCACGCCAGGAAAAGGAAGGACATCGGATCCGTTGACAGCACGCAACGGAGCGAGCGAGCGAGGCTATCTCGCAAGCTCCACGTTGCAATGCTGGACAGCGGTATTCCAGGCCAGGATGGTGGTTGGGGACGTGCGGTTATTCGAATACCGAGTCACGAGTCGCTGGGCGCGCAAAAGCACAGTCCTGCAGCGTTTGAGGCTGAGGTTGAGGTTGAGGTTCTATCTAGTTGCTGGGAAGGATCCCTCGCCGCGGGTCCTGGGAGGAGGAGGAGGAGGAGGAAGAGGAGGAGGGGCCTGATGACACAGGGCGCAATTGATATACGGCGCTGCGAAACGGCTTCTGGAGGGAAAAGTCGTGTTGTGTTGTTGTGTGTGCTTCGGTCTATGGAAGCTGCTCTCGTTGCCTGCTGACAATCCGGTGCGAGGGAGGTGTTTTTGCAAGGGGTTGTATATGCAATCGCGGAAGGAGTCGCGCGGTGCAGGAGGGAGGGAGATGGGGGCGGGGCTTGCTCCCTTTTCTGTTTCTGCGGGGTTTTATTTTTATTTTTATATCTTTTCTCTTTTCGATCGCGATGTGGGCTGGGTGGTTGCGGGTGCTTCGGACGATGATTTGTATGTGGAACCGTAGGTTGGCTTGGCCGGTTTTAAAATTTGATAGCTGTTCTTGTGCATGGCCCGATTCCAGTCAAGTCCCAGTTGGACTTCGGATTTTTTATTTTTATTTTTATTTTTTCTTGTTTTCTTTTTTTGTGCGTCCTGACAGGGGCAGCTGAGTACGCGGATGAGATCCAGCGGCCTCATCATTGCTAGTATTAGTAGCTTCATATGAAGCGTCCCGCTATTGTTCCGATGCCATCTTCCCAGGAGGCGCGGCCGTGAGAGAGATGCCATGGACTGTGCAAATATATCTAGCGAGTTTCCGGGAAGGGCTGGACACTGTGGTTGGTGGGTGGCTGGAACTTAACCTCCCGTGGTAGCTAATGCGCTTCTCACTTTATTATGGAGTGATATATATTGACGGCTCTGATAGAAAATCGCGACACACCCGCTGAAATTGAATAGGTGCAGTGTGACGATCGAATGTGGTCTAATTCATACATGAAAAAGACATATTCAGCCACACCATTGTCATATGTGAGAACCTATTATTTTTCAAAAATTCTTTTATCAGATTCTTCAAGATATCAGACCGGAGGGGGAGGGAGGAGGAGAGCGGTTTATTCCTTACGTAAAATTAGCACAGGTGTCTATATCAAAAGGAGAGGTGTTTGTATGCAGATCTCCCACAACATAGAGAAGGCTATAGTACACAGATGTTGGTCGACGAGCTTGAAAATGCAGAAATAATAAATGAGAGCCAAAATGTATCATTTCCGGCAATGCGGACGGACGGAAACAGCGGACTTGCTGGGGTTTCTGAGGCTCATTCAGACAGAACGTGCATAGCGATGAGCGCAGCAGAGAGACCTTCTGCAGGGATGTTAACGTTGGAGAATAGGTACATCAAGGTGCCTGGTAGCAAGCTCGACCGAGTGAGATAGAGAATAAAATAGGTACGGTATCACATAGCCATCGATCTCCCTTTCCCTTTGCCCTTCGAGAAGGCGGGAATCGCAATGCAGGGCAATTTATAGTCACCACTCTCCGCCGTCCATATCTTCTTCCCCTTGGGAGGGCTGTCGGGATAGCAGAGTGGTTGATTGGTTTGTTGTGTTAGTCCATCGTGAAGCCCCATTATTCTGGGGTATTTTGCAAATATCAGGGCATTCATGGAGGCACTCTTTCGTTCCGTTAGGCGTTTGCCCTTGCCTGTGGTTGTAGTGCAAGTGGCGCGGGTGTGATATTATTGCTGACCCGAGGAACCGGGAACCAATGTCTCCTCGTCTTCATCTTCGCGGTTCTAAAGCAACATGTGCGATGTCCCGAAGGGTCTGTCTATATTTGTGCTTCCGTTTGCCAGAATAATGAAGATATAATGGAGAGTTAACTGTTGTAGCTGGATCCCTCAACATATTTCAACGACTGGCTCGTTGAGAACGGCCCGCAAGAAATCGAAGTGATCCTCAGTTCCGAAGCCCGTCGGCCATAAAATAACAACATTGCACATTGCATTCTCAATACTGCGCTCTCCAGGATGTTCAGCAGGTCCTGGCTGGGACTCCTCGAGTAGGTTGCTCTTGATATCCTCTTGATATCCGTATCAGAAATGGAATTGGTATTAGCCCGCTTTTCTGGCGAGAGGTAGAGAGTTCAATTGAGGCTTATTTTGTGCATATTTTCACTGCTGCTGCTGCTGCTGCTGCATCTTCATTCTCTGAGAATGTTTAAAAATGCGGGAAGTGTCTGGCGGGGGACTCCAACACTGTCGCAGCGCCTAAAAAGCAAATCTCGCCGAGATTCAGCGCAGATCGATCAACAACCCATCTCGACCACTGCCACCGCCGTCAACCCGTAGCTCTAGCCAAGTGCCTGTAAAAATAGAAAATTCCACGTTCATTTTGTGGGCTTGATGTTGCTTTTCCCATTCACGTTGCCGGTTGTCTTCTTCAGATGTACTTCCATCTCCCGTATTTCAAAAAAAGTCGCTGTCGCATTGCCGGTGCATTGACCGTGTGATATGAAAACCCGGCGGTCTACAGATTGCCCACTGCCTCCACACCAGTCATATGAAAATCGGATATAGCAATATTAATGTCCGGGGGCTCTTATGGGTTATATCTACCATTGAGAAGTGTTTTGAATATATTATCATATTATAAGGATGATTGGTGCAAAAATGTGGGGAATTGTCCAACAGCATTGTTCCTTGTATAAAATGAATCAAGAGATAAATGATAAATCTATCGCTTTTTGTGGTACAGAATTGCTGAATAGATGGAGTTGATTGTTGAGATCCATACAAACAGTTTGTAGCGTATAAAATGATGCCAGGAACTGTATCAAAGTGCAAGCCACTCTTGTGACAAAAGTTCAAACAGTTTCCTAAGATAACCGAGATCCCAAGGTTCAAGATCCGTGTCCAGAAACAAAAATAATAAAAATAAACGGCCCTCTTCGGCCAATAATGCCAAATATAACCGAACCCTCAGAGAAAATGCATCTTTTGCTGGCTTGACAACTCCAAGTTCAACTAATCTCAACTTCTACCAATCTTCGGCATCGCCTCCCGCAAATCGCGGCCAACTGCCGTGAGCCGCCGCGGGGTACTCCCGCGAGAAGGAACACGGTTGAACATGGTTCCTGTATCTTGGACCCACCCACCCTTTGGGGTCCGCGATCAACGCTGCTACCAACAATCACGGGCAGGACTGGTGTTCAACGGTTGCTTGCGGGGATGATTAAGGGGTTGCTTTAGGGGTTCAGGGCCTGACAGGCAGAGAGACCCATTCCCCCATAGGCGCCTACAAATGGGGGTCGTGGGTGATCGTATAGCCAGGGGCGTGAACCCGGCCAAAAGGTTGCCGGATGAAGTTACCCATCGACGCATCTCGGAAAATGGCCGCTGGTCACATAGAAAGAAGGACGACAACAATAACAACAACAAATTTAAGAAGTTGCCTGCAAGAGAAGGAAATGTCGAGAACAATGGGTTGAGACTGGCATGGTAGATAGCCTCTACAAAAGATATTGGACGTTTGTCTTCTTGGGGTTCTAACAGGCTTAACAGGATTTTGGTTATCCAGTAGTAGCATACATTTTCGAAGGTGCTTCTCATGGGTGACTGTTTTTACTTTATTTAGTGGTCTAAGCTAAGTTATCGGCGGGTTTGCCGGCAACCACACGATTTTTCCAAGAGATTCCACCCGGCAAAAGGTTTGCCTCCGCCATTGCCGGTTGCTGCTGTTCCTGTTGTGGAGCGGCGGCGGACTGGCGGGAACTGTGGCGGGGCACAAGATCATAGGTACACAGCATATATATATATTTATATATATTTATATTTATATATACATATCTCCAACTTCTCCAACCCGGAGCGCGTGGTAAAGTTCGCGGCTCAAACAGCTTCCTGTCATTTTGAAATACCATGTCTTCGTCGCTATTTTGCTCCTCCGCTTCACCGTCGCGGCTGTCCCCTCTCTTCCACCGCATCCATCGCTGTTACGGGGGAACATATAACAGGTCGTGGCGACAACTATCAACATCCCAAGCTAACTTTCAAGACCCCTCTCCCTCATCCTCCCCCGGCGCTTCCCATACAGCAATCTCTACTAACCCTGCCCCCGCCGCCTCTGCCATCGCCTCCAAATTCATCTCGCGCTTCCAATCCCTCCCCCCTCAAACCCGCACCCAGACCCTTGACGGGAACCAAGTCCAACTCCTCTCCCTAACCTTGAACCGTCGCTCTCTCTACCCAGGAAGCCCAGCACTATCCAACGCCAGGGCCCCCGAAGCTGGCACTCCGATCCCCCCCGGCTACCACCTGGTATACTTTACACCCGCGTTCTTGGAAGGCGAGCTGGGTCTGGATGGCACTGACACGTCATACAACCCAGAGCCGCCGTTTACAAGGCGCATGTGGGCCGGCGGGGAGGTGCGGTGGCCACTCGGGCAGGATGGGAAAGTAAATTTGCTAAGGGTGGGACAGGAGGTGCAGGAGACAACGCGGGTGTTAAGTGCGGAGGCTAAGGTTGTGAAGGCGACCGGGGAGGAGATGGTGGTTGTTGGGGTGGAGAAGGTGTTTGAGAATGAGCATGGGGTTGCGGTTGTGGATAGAAGGTGAGTTTCCCAAGAAAGAAATGGAAAAAGGAAGGAATATTTCCATGAAGGGCTTTGAAATTCCATCTGCCCCTTTGTTGTGACGGCTTGATATAAGAGTGCGGGAAGCGGAAACGAAACGATATACTAACCATGAAAATAAATAAATATATATAATTAAAACAAATCCAGAAACTGGATATTCCGAGAAGCACTCAAGCTCGACCCATCATCCAAAACAACCGCAGCAACATTCGCCAACGCTCCTCCCGCCATCTCCACCACACCCAAATCTACCGCGCAACCCACCTTCTCGACCTTGAAAGAAAACAACCGCGTCACCCACGCTCGCACTGTCTGCCAGTCAGCCGTCACCCTCCAGCGCTTCTCAGCGCTTACATTCAACGGGCATAAAATCCACTACTCCCTCCCCTGGGCACAGACTATCGAGGGGCATGCTGGCCTAGTTGTACATGGGCCCCTTAACCTCCTCGCCATGTTGGACCTCTGGCGAGATGTACGGAGTGCGCAGCTGGAGAATCAGGGGAGGACGGGTGAGGTTCTTGTTCCTCGATCCATTGAGTATCGGGCGACAAGTCCGCTATATGCAGAGGAGGAGTATAAAATCGTTCTTGAGGAAGTGGAAGGCAGAGCAATGGGAGGCAATGTGAATATTTATAGCCCCAGAGGAGCAGTGGCAATGAAAGCGGTTATTTCTGCCTATGCTCTTTGAGCCGGGGATTTTTGTTCTGTGAATAGCAAGGAGAAAGAGGATTGGGAAATTGGGAAAGAGGGGTTGTTGACGAATGTGAAATATAGGGTAGGGATAGGATAATACCTGTACACTGGTCTCCTAATATGAGCCTCAGATATTTTTTCTTTTCTTACCATGCAGAGAATAACAAAAGGCCAGCGGCTACCAGAAAAACACCAATTTGGCAAATCTCGTAAAACCTTCATCTTCCATATCACTCTCGTCTCAGCCAATGACAGGGCAGTGTTTCAAACGGTGCATCCCCAAGCTGATGCCGTTCTCTGCTAACCCCTCCTCAGTTCAACATTCCATCTTTAGCGACAGACAAATATCACGAGGGTACGCGTCCAGATAAAAATAATATAAAAATAAAAAGACAGCAATGCTCAACAGACACGCTGATGACGGAATTTCCTCACACAAACGCCCCCACTTCCACAGCAAGAGAGCGTCCAGAGTCAATCAATCTCCCAACAGCAGGCCTCTCGTGGTGTAGTTCCCCACCAATGTTGCATTCAAAGACCTGCATTGCCAGCGATAATAATTGCTAGCTCCGCTTCCAGCATAAATTGGTTAGAATGACTGCTTCATCCTCAAAGAGACTGAGCGGGATAATCCGATGGTTCCTGGGATGTGCGCTCTTGCGCTCCCGCGAGCTCTCTGAGGCAGGGGTTCACGGCGGCTGAATTGGTAGAAACCTTCTGGAACTGCCCTGTTTCATGGCTCGTTATCGGTTGAATTCGACGGCAGTTCCACTCTTACTTCGAACGAGGGTCCTGGATCAGCAAGGAAATGACATTCGGTATTGGAAAGGGAAGTCCAGTGAACCATCATCAGGATGAAGAACAGAAGTGCCCAAGAGGATGTCGCTGATTACTAAGCTCTCCGTCTTGGCATCGCAGCGGACTTTGGCTGCGGAGGAGGTCGAAGTCCAACTCTCTCTACACTGCCAATTTGGAACGAATACCATATCTTGTTCTAATTTTTATATCCGCTTACCCTCTTAGCCCAATATCCTGCCAAACAAGCTTCCCGAAGCGCATGCGTCCGGAGTTAGAAAACCTCCGAAAGAACACCTCAGTCATTTAAGTACTTCGGTGAAAACAAAGCCCAAACTATGCGATAGTCCGGACGTAAACAAGCAGCTTCGCAGCTCGGTCATCTTAGATATACCTTCCCTCCTCACCTACGATCCTCTCCATATTGTAAAAGAAAAACCTGCACTGTCCTGCACAAAAATAAAAGAGAGCAGAGGGGCCAAGGGGCATTGACGTCGCCCAACCCCTAAAAAAAAAAAAAAAAAAAAAAAAAAATGCGGCCTCCGAACCTCCTCCTCCTTCGCCGCCTCCGCTGTCCTCACACCCACCCTCTCCTTTCTACAGCAAAGACAACCCTAATAAGCAGCCGCCGCTTCCGCCTCCCCTCCCTCCCCTCCCTCCCCTCCTTCACAAACCCCATCTCCCCCAAACCACCACCCCCGCGCACCCTAACCGCCACCCGCAACCTCGCGTTCCCCCCAGACCTCCTCTTCCGCACAATCGCCGATATAGACTCGTACGCCGACTTCCTCCCCTTCCTCACTGAATCGACAGTGACGGCCCGCGACGCGAGGACTGGGTATCCGACCAGCGCGTTCCTGACGGTGGGATACGGGCCGTTGAAGGAGACGTTTGTGTCGCGCGTGACGTGCGATGCGGGGATGTGGACCGTTGGGGCACGGAGCGGGCGGCGGGGCGACGGCGGCGGGACCGAAAGTGGAGAGGCGGGTGATGGGGGCTTGTTTGAGTTTCTGGATACGTTGTGGAAGCTGCGGGCGGGGGGGGATGCGGTGGTGAATGGAAATGGAAATGGGAATGGGAATGGGAATGGGAGTGGGAGTGGGAATACGTATGGAAGGGGTGTGGGGATGACGACGGTTGAGTTGGAGGTTCGGTTTCAGTTTCGGAGTGCGTTGCACGCAGCTGTGATGGGGGCGGTTGAGGACCAGGTGGCGGGGATGATGATTGAGGCGTTTGAGAAGAGGGTGAGGGACTTGGAGAAGGTGAAGGTGAAGGCCGGTTGAGGAGTTCGTGCGTGTATGGCAATGGGTGTATGGTGAGGTTTTTTTCTGAGCTACTTTCATCATAGACGGGGTAAGTTGGGTTGGAGATATTCCTAGGTGAAATGTTCCTTGTTGCAGGGAAATCCATTCTGGGATGGCTTGGAAAAAGGAAAGGTATAGATAACCGTCTATATCGCCAAATTTCTAACAGCACAGGTGATATGGGGGTGTAAATGTTTAGTGGGACAAGAAAAGCATGAACATAATGAGATATACATGTATAATACAGAATAGACAGACATAGAACCCAATCCAACTTTATTCTTGCATTCATATTCGGGTTCTTTAATTTGCATTTCCCGTTGAAATATCAACTTAGAACCTCGCACCCCGCCTGTACGATGATCTCGCAGTGCCCGCGCGTGTTGAAATCGGCCCAGCTTGAGAGGAATTGTGAGCCACTTCGTCCCAGTTGATCCTATTCCACCATGATTCTAAAAACTGAGCTTTTCCGCCAACACCCCAGTCCGGAAGCCACACATGCTCCCAGGTATTCACACAGAGGATCGGATGAATGTCAATAGCACCAGGCGCCATGAACTTCTGGCTAGAATACGCACCCATGGACCCTACTCGGTTCGTCGGTGTGAGTTTTCTGATCTGTTCCAGGTTCTCTCCGCCCGTAATGCCGGTGGTCTGTGTTGCCATGTCTACGGGTTGGCGGCGGAAATGCGCAGCAGGGTAAGGGGAGCCGGCGATGTATGTCGTGAGGATTTTGAGTTGGCCGGTATCCTTTGATTTAACGAGCCAGACAAATCCCGGGCCGAACATGGCGTTGGCAGTTGCGAGAAATTCGGCCTTCAGGGACTCGACGGAGGAGCAAGAGTCTTCAATGGATTTGGAGAGGTGTTCGGGGATGGGGACGTGCTGAGGTGACTGCATAAATGTATAAGAATTGACTGGTTACAAGGTATGGTCAAGCTTTCGAAGAAAAAAGAAGGAGTGGATCTACTGACAAGACAATTGAAGAAGAAGTGGTTGTTGTGGGCCATGGAGGCATAGTTGAAAACTGATGCCATATTGGCATCGCGGGCGTATCTGACAAGGAGAGTGCCAGGAGTAGCAGATTCATCAGGTGTGCCTAGATATAACATATGTCAGCTTCACAAAGTTTTCAAATTAAAGCTTTTCTCACGCCATTGGGTGCCAGAATAATACCTGCTGTTAAAAGATTCAATTTGTTGATCAGGAAGCCCTGATATTGAACCCATGCGAGATCGAATCCCTGCGGCGATAAGAGATCAGGCACCCCATCCTTTTTGAAGGCAGCATCGTGCCCTAATTGAGGGACATAGTGAGTTGATCTATTCTGCGGCTTTGTTCGAAGAAAGGACTATAGCACTGTCAGCAGCAGCTCGAGGTAGCGGTTCTTCAGCGGAGGGTACAAGCTTTTGCCATACCAACGAGGAAGAAACAGCACGCAGGCCGGGCCGCAGCCGGAGCGAACGTTGCGGTATCATGAACGGAGAGTGGACTCAGATTCTAACCATTGCCAGGAGAGTGAGTCTGTGTATAGTATGGATAATGTCAATTATCGCCCGTGCAGGGTGCTGTACATCTCATCTCATCCAACTGCTACGGACTTTCTTCTCTCCAAGTCACGGGATCCAGAATTTGCCAAAGAATTTCTTCGATGCAAAATGTGACTAGGATGGTTCTGGTCTAGCGTGGAATCCACCCGGCAGCCAATCGCAGCTCGCGTTTGCCCTGAGCCGCCGACTTTCTGATACAGCGCCAAAGTTGCCCGATTCGGCTCTGGACCACCAACATCCAACCACGATCCAACTACATCCAACCGTGACTCCAGCGTTGGTTTCACAGCCGACAGGTCTGCCCGGCCGAAGCGGTTCCTTGGCTGCAGGGAGGGGACTCCTGTGCCCGGGAGGGACCAGGTCGGGTCTCGATAGTCTCAAGCTTCGGTCTAGGTTGGCGGTTGGGTGGTTCAGCGTGTTTCGTGCTTCTGGGTCCGTGTCAGGGGTTAGCTGGCGAAACCTCTCTCCTTGCCGATGTTGGCCCTTTTTCGCTGGAAGTTTCGTACCCAAGGGGGATGATCCCTTGGGCCTTGGGTAGTCAATTCTTTAGATCATGGCGCGTGGGGTCTGATTTGACTCTCGGTCCATCATGGAGGCCGGTGTTTCTTTGTTTCATAGAATTTCTTCCTCAATCTGCCTTTCTCTCTCTCTCTCTCTCTCTCTCTCTCTCTTTCTATCCGTTCTCTATATCTCCTCTTTCTTGGGATATGCTTTTCTTGTTCTTACGTTTTCCTTTATTCCAAACATTGTGATGTTTCGATTGAAGGTTTAGAGCTACTTCCTGACTCTCGAGACATTCAAGCGGCTATCACGTTTTCTCCTCCTCCGTCTTCCTCTCCCCCCTCCCCCACCACTCAATTCCATACGGTCTTTAAATTCGATTTTCTATCCCAAACGGCTGGCGTAAACACCTATGCTCCTTTGACAGGACAACCTGGCCCATTACCTCAGGATGTCGCTTCTATGGCATAAAATCATCCTCATCTCAACTTCCTTATCATTGCTGGCACTGACACTAGCAATACCATTTACTCCTCAAGGCGCATTCGACATTGTGCAGCGCGACGGCGGATCATGTCCCCTTGAACACTACTCCCCTTGCGATGATCCTCAAGCTCCAGCCAACTTCTGCTGCCCACCAGGCACAGTATGCATTACTCTGAACCTGGCGGCCTACATGGTATGTTGCCCGGTGGGCCACAACTGCTATAACATGACGCAAGCTTCATGTGATCCTAACGATTACGATCCTGAACGCTCTCCCCATTCCACTGCAAAATCGAGGAGACCTGATATGGGAATACCGAAATGTGGAGATCGTTGTTGTATTCCTGGCGCTAGATGTAAATCAGATGATGTGGGAAATTTGTATTGCCAGGTTTCGTTCCCAAACCTAGCATATCCGCCATTTCCAGAAGGCAAGGGTCGTATTCCCCCTACACTCCAACTTCCATCGACAGCATCAAAATCAGAACAGGTCACCCAGACCCAGACGAGCTCGACCTCTCCGTCTACTTCAATTACAACCGAACCCCCAAATATAATCCCAATTTCAGATCTTCCATCAGTAGGCCAACAACCTACATCAACATCTTCAGCCATTCACAATGTCAACCACTCAGAGCCTCTATCATCCTCACCGGAAGGATCCAAATTCCCACCCCTCGCAATCGTTGTCGGCCTTATTCCTGGTCTTGTAGCCGGGATTATCCTCGCGCTGATAATCATTCATTTCTATAGACGGCGCCAAGAAAAACGTTTCATTCCGTCACCCATGTCGAAATTCAGCCATTTCCGTGAAAAGTCATGCGAGAAGGGTGTAGTCTCCATCTCTGACCCCATCCCTTCCACAGCGCAGGACTCCGTCCGGACAGATTTCCTCCGCCGCCAAGCCGCCGGCCTCGCGAAGGAAGAGGACGGTAATACTAAATCGAAGTTTCGCCGGACTAGTGCGCGGGTGAAGAGTTTTTTTGGGCCAAGGCCTACAGCAGATGATATTGCGACCATGCCTATGTCGACTACGGCGCTTAACGACCGAGAAACAGGGGCGAATGGTGTTGGTGGCGTCGGCAGTGGTGATGGACGAGGAATAGGGCGCGAGCCAAGTACAGAGAGTATAAAAGTTTTCAGCCCGGTACACCTACGGCCCGCTCAAATCGGGGATCCGTATCCTCCCGCTGGCAACGGCAGACCACAAACTACATTTTCCGAAATGATAGAACGAGTTGGGTTCCAGAGCAAGAACGGTAGTCCGTATTTTTCGGTCACGGCGACGCCGCCTCTCCCGCAACTAATAACGCCGCAACGCAGGGTATAGATATTTGGATTTGGCTCATTGCCCGCCGTCGTTGTCTCCGCCAAGTTGCGCCATTGGGACAAAGGATGAGCAAAGGACTTGAGGCCGAAGGATAAAAGACGAAGCAGGCGTAACAAGCTAATAATAGTATAATATTTAAAGACGGTATTTGCCGACAAAGCTTGAAGGACGGCAGAAGAAGTGAAAATGGAAAAGGGCTATAGATAAGGTGTTTTTGGTTTGTAAGTACAGTCTAATTTGTAACTTAAGCGAGGAGCAGGACTACAGGTTTTGTGAAGGACATAACTCCTGACTTTCCTTTTGGGGTTTTCATGGTTCCTCGGTGTTTATAGGTTTTCTCTCTCTTGGTTTTTTTTTATTGCTCCTCTCACCTATTTTTGAGTTTGGTCGTTGTAATTATACGCCACATAGACCGCAGTGTTAGTATCATACTCATATACCCGTCCGAATCTTTAGCATATTTTGTTCTTTGCTTCATACAATCGATCCTAATTCGACAGACCAGCGAGGCCTTGTACCTTCTCAATCCCCTTGTATCCATTTGCTTGTTTGTAGCTATTTATATCTAAAACTTCGAAGTTTCCAAACATCGCTTCTCCTCCCCTCTCTCTTGTATAGCATCATTTACTCTCTTCACTTTGGACCATCCGTTGATATCGTTACAACCTCATAACTCAGTTTCTGTCTCCAGAGGCTTCTCCTTTGGTTGCTCCATTGTCCTATTGGCTTTCTAGTCTGAACTGGTCCCCTCAAGATTTTTAATAAATATGAAAAGAAAAAGAAAGGTTGGGAAAGCAATCCAACAATCTAATTAGATCTTCGAACCCGCACCCAATTATTCCAGCCCACCCTTCCATTCTTTGTCTACCATCGCATCAAGCGCACAATAGCTTCAAAGCGAGTGCCGCAGTACGATCCCTAAATATATCCGAACGGTGCCATCCATAACTGCGAAGCGAAGAGACATTCTTGAAAACTGTCTGGAAATTATCAGCCTGTTGATACTGTAAACTTGGACTGAGAAACCACCTCTGCGTCCACCTTCATCCCCATGCTTAATTTCTATGCTATGCTACAGGGCACCTTCCCCCTCCCCCCCAAAACTGAGTGAGGCCCCCAAGAATG